>NC_057814.1:492839462-493139462 GCF_018294505.1 Triticum aestivum | reverse complement strand
GCTTGCTGAAAAGCAGAAAGCTGAATACGAAAGGCGGGACAAGGAGAAGGGTCAGGATGGCGCTGAGGGGTCCGGCAAGAAGCGTGGCGGCCCAGGGGGTCGCCGCGGCAAAGATAATCAGCAAGAGAGGCTCGCTCGAGGCCGCGTCAAGAAGGAAGAAGATGACGATCATGACGAGGACGACGAGTCCAGCGATGTAACACCCCGGATGTAACTTTCCATATTTGTAACTCCAACTCTTGCCATTTTCGGCTTGGGTTATGTTATTCCCTTCGTGGTCAGGTTTTGTCTCTCGTTTTGCATTTTGTTCATGTCATGCATCTCATATCATGTCATCATGTGCATCTCATTTGCATACGTGTTCGTCTCATGCGTCTGAGCATTTTCCCCGTTGTCCGTTTTGCAATCTGGCACTCCCACATGCACCGGCGCACCCCCTCTTTTCTCTTTTCGTGAGCGGGTGTTAAACATTCTTGGAATGGACCGAGTCTTGCCAAGTGGCCTTGGTACACCACCGGTAGACCACCTGTCAAGTTTCGTTCCATTTGGAGGTCGTTTGATGCTCCAACGGTTAACCGGGTAACCGCAAATTCCTTTTGTGTGTTGCAGCCAAACCCCCCTCCAAATAGCCCAATAACCCATCTAAGCCCCCTCCATGCTCTCGGTTGTTTGATCATGATCGTGTGGGCGAAAACCGCACTCCATTTGGAGTCTCCTAGCTCCCTCTACCTATAAATAGGTGATCCTCTCGGAATTCTCGCGCAGATCAAACCCTAGCCCCGCTCTCTCCGCGCGCCAGACAAACCGCGCCGCCGCTCGCAGCCAATCGCGGCGTGCCACGTCAGCACCGCGCCGCTCCCACCGCCGCCGGCCGCGAGCCCGCGCGGAGCCCTCCGGGCCCGTCCGCCGTCCGCCGCCTGCCCGCGTCCCGCGCCGCCGAAGCCCGCCGCCTCCGCTGTTCGCCCGTGCCCGCGCGGCTCCCCGCCGCCGCCGTTCCTGGCCGCTGCCGCAGCCCGCCGGCCGTGCGCATCGGCGCCGCCGCCCGCATCGTCGCCGCCGCCCGCCGTCTTCGCCGGTCGCCGCCGCTTCTCCACCACCACCCCGAGCGCCTCGCCGCCCCGCTCCGTCGCCGGCGCCTCCCCCGACCTCGCCGGCAAGAGATCCGGCCGCCGTCTTCCTCTCCTCTGCTGCCTCGGTTCGCGCGCGCCCGAACCCTAGATCTACAGGTTGCCCGAGATTTCCTCCAAGTCCTTATTTTTTTACATTCTGGAGCCCTGTTCATCGCATCATATCTCATTGCATACTGCTCCGTTTTGCGTGCATGATATATGGAAATGTTCGTCACGAGATGATCTTCATTTTGTTCCATTGTTCCATGCTCGTTTGTGTCCATCTTGATGCCCAAATCTCTGGTGCAAGAGTGCTATATGATGTTTACTGCTGTTACTTGTTCGAACTTGTTGTTTTGTTATTTTTGTTGCATTTGATGTGTGCATCTTATGGGCATGAGCTCTATAGGTCTTTTGATCTATGCCATGCCATCCTTACAGAGGTGTATGCCATGTATTTTTGTGATCTACGTGGTGAATAGCACAAACATGCAAACTAGGCTTCGTGATGTTTCTGTTTTCAGGGACTTGTGATTTTGCTAAGTCCTTTACCTGCTGTTATTTTGTTGCCATGTATCCATGTGTCTACAGTGAGATCCATGCTTATTTTGAGTATGTTAAGTAAGAATGTTTTGTAGATATAGTTGTGCTCTATCCATCCATTCCCTTGTTTGCAATTATGGAGTGCCATAGCATGTCTCAATCTTGCTCTACGTTTGCTATAAAATGTTCCTGGCAGATTGTTAACATGATATTCAATTTTTCCAAGGTTGTTGTAGTTGATCCATACATGCTATGAACTTTCTCTTGCCATGGTTAGCTTCATAAACATGCCATCTTGCTGTAGGTATTCTTGTTTTCTCATGCATTTCTTTGTTATGAGTGAATCAAGCTCACCAAGATGCCTTCATAATGCTGTGAATGCCATGTTCTGTTTTCTGCCAAGTCTGAAACCTGTTAACGAAACTTGCTATGTTTACATGGGTGCCATCATATCTTCTGATCCTTTTTGGTTCATGGTCAGTAAGGGACTTTTGTTCTATGCGTTTAGTATATTCATGCCATGCCTTGTTTTGCTATGTTAAGTTCCTGTAGCATGTTGATTGCTTGCTCTGAACATTGCTACCTGATGCTGTTTCAGCCATGTTCAGTATTTTCACCAAGTCCGTGAAGCTGATATCTTTTGCACTTTTGCCATGCTTGTTTGAACCTGTTATTGGGTGATCTAGCCGTAGCCCAGTGTTCATCTTTTGTCAAGAATCTCCCGTAGATTACTGCCATATGCTTTGTTGATATGTTTGAGTGCTGTAGCATAGTTACTTGATGTATTCTAAGTGCTATCATGCTGTTAATCGCATAATCGTGTCATTCTTGTTTTGCTTGCCATTTGCAAACCGTGCATCCCTTTCCGGTGATCTTTATATCGAGTTCGACCGAAATCATCTCATCTTTACAGTGGCATACTTGGTTTCCAAGTTACTGCCTTGTTCATCCATTTTCTTCTGGAGCACGCATATGCATCGCATATCACATCTCGCATATCATGCATGTATTGCATCATGTTGCTTGTGCATTTTCCGTGATTGATTGTGGTTCCATTGCTTGGGTTCTTGCTGTGGGTAGAGCCGGGAGTCGAGATCGTGAACAAGGAACCTGTTGAGTACGCTTACGAGGATCAAGCTTTCGACAACTCTGAGAACCTTGCAGGCAAGATGACCATACCCTCGAAATCACTTCTATCTTTGCTTTGCTAGTTGTTCGTTCTATTGCCATGCTGCGCTACCTACCACTTGCTATATCATGCCTCCCGTATTTGCCATGTCAAGCCTCTAACCATCCTTTCCTAACAAATCGTTGTTTGGCTAAGTTACCGCTTTTGCTCAGCCCTTCTTATAGCGTTGCTAGTTGCAGGTGAAGTTGAAGTTGGTTCCATTTTGGAACATGGACATTTTGGAATATCACAATATCTCTTATTTAATTAATGCATCTATATATTTGGTAAAGGGTGGAAGGCTCGGCCTTATGCCTAGTGTTTTGTTCCACTCTTGCCGCCCTAGTTTCCGTCATACCGGTGTTATGTTCCTTGAGTTTGCGTTCCTTACGCGGTTGGGTGATTTATGGGACCCCCTTGACAGTTCGCCTTGAATAAAACTCCTCCAGCAAGGCCCAACCTTGGTTTTACATTTGCCTACCTAAGCCTTTTTCCCTTGGGTTTTCGCGAGCCCGAGGGTCATCTTTATTTTAACCCCCCCGGGCCAGTGCTCCTTCGAGTGTTGGTCCGAACCGAGTAGACTGCGGGGCCACCTCGGGGAAACTTGAGGCCTGGTTTTACTCGTAGGATGTCTCATCCGTTGTGCCCTGAGAACGAGATATGTGCAGCTCCTATCGGGATTTGTCGGCACATCGGGCGGCTTTGCTGGTCTTGTTTTACCATTGTCGAAATGTCTTGTAAACCGGGATTCTGGGACTGATCGGGTCTTCCCGGGAGAAGGTTTATCCTTCGTTGACCGTGAGAGCTTATAATGGGCTAAGTTGGGACACCCCTGCAGGGTATTATCTTTCGAAAGCCGTGCCCGCGGTTATGTGCCAGATGGGAATTTGTTAATGTCCGGTTGTAGAGAACTTGACACTTGACTTAATTAAAATACATCAACCGTGTGTGTAGCCGTGATGGTCTCTTCTCGGCGGAGTCCGGGAAGTGAACACGGTTTGAGTTATGAATGAACATAAGTAGTTTCAGGATCACTTCTTGATCATTTCTAGCTTCGCGACCTTTGCGTTGCTTCTGTTCTCGCTCTCATTTGCGTATGTTAGCCACCATATATGCTTAGTGCTTGCTGCAGCTCCATCTCATTACACCATCCTTTCCTATAAGCTTAAATAGTCTTGATCTCGCGGGTGTGAGATTGCTGAGTCCTCGTGACTCACAGGTTCTACCAAAACAGTTGCAGGTGCCGACGATACCAGTGCAGGTGACGAAACCGAGCTCAAGTGGGAGTTCGACGAGGAATGTGGTCGTTACTATGTTTCTTTTCCTGATGATCAGTAGTGGAGCCCAGTTGGGACGATCGGGGATCTAGCATTTGGGGTTATCTTATTTTTCATTTGGTTTTGACCGTAGTCGGTCTATGTGTGGATTTTGGATGATGTATGAATTAATTTATGTATTGTGTGAAGTGGCGATTGTAAGCCAACTCTCGTTATCCCATTCTTGTTCATTACACAGGATTGTGTGAAGATGACCCTTCTTGCGACAATACCTACAATGCGGTTATGCCTCTAAGTCGTGCCTCGACACGTGGGAGATATAGCCGCATCGTGGGCGTTACAGGCGAGCACGAATTCTAGAAAGCTACAGAGGCCATGTGCGTCGACGGTGGCGCCTCGCTGCACACCTCCCACCACCGACTGAAGCAATCGGTGCATGAGGTCACTGCGGCAGAGCCATCGTTCGATGCCCAGAAGCCACTGAAGTGGTCCCGCACGCCCATCATTTCTTACACCGAGGATCACCCTGATCGCACAACTTCGGTCGGGTGTTTGCCGTTGTTGGTTTCACCAACAATACGCAACCTCAAGGTGAGAAAAGTGCTGGTTGATGGTGGGGCCGGTCTGAATTTGATCTCGCCTGATGTGATCAGGAGGTTGCAAATTCCTGATGGAGATCTCGAAGAGACGTGCATGTTTCAAGGGGTCAACCCGGGAAGGAGCCAGCCAAAAGGTAAAATCACACTGCCCCTTACATTTGGGGGCGAGCTGAACTATAGGACGGAGAAAATCATTTTCGATGTCACCGAGATCCCCTTGCCATACAATGGGATCCTTGGCCGCCCAGCGCTGGCCAAGTTCATGGCGGCGTCACACTACGCCTACAATACATTGAAGATGCCGGGGCCGCTGACCATCATCACCGTCCCCTCTGAGAAGAAAGACGCGCTCATCTATGCCAACCACCGGACTTCGGAAGCAGAGGCAGCGCTGCAAGATTTGAAGAAATACCTCTCCTCCATGCTAATACTAGTCCCACCTAAGCCACAAGAGCCGTTGCTACTATACTTAGCGGCAACGAATCAAGTGGTCAATGCTGCGCTAGTGGTGCAGAGGGAACTCGAGGGAGAAGCAGCAGTAGCAGCGGAGCCGTCAGATGATGGGCCGGGGTTCTCCCCGGCTGGGCTTGACGCCGGCAAGGTGGAACTCCCGGCAAGGACCAGTCCCACCGAGGCAAAGTCTGCGCAGATGGGCGAAGTTGAACAGAAGAAGAAGATGGTGTAGCACCCAGTTTATTTTGTCAGTTCTCTCCTGCAGCGGGCTAGGAAAAGGTATTCGAGTATGCAGAAGCTACTTTTCGGCCTCCCCATGGCCTCAAGGAAGCTGCGCCACTACTTCCAAGCACATGAGATCACCGTCGTCACCCGCCTCCCGTTGCAAAGAATCCTGCACAACCCGGATGCAACCGGGAGGATTGTGGAGTGGGCTTTGGAATTGTCAAGCTTTAGCCTCAAGTTTGAAAGTACTTCGACAATTAAGAGCCGAGCCTTGGCAGAGTTCATAGCAGAATGGACCGCAACACCCAACAAGGAGATTCAAGAGATCACCCTTCCCGGCAAGGTGATGAGCAGTGAGTGGGTTATGTACTTTGACGGAGCTTTCTCACTCCAAGGTGCTGGTGCCGGCGTACTACTCGTCGCACCCACCGGAGAGCGCCTCAAGTACGTAATCCAGATGCACTTTCCCCGGAAAAAATCAACGAACAAAACGACGGAGTACGAGGGATTGCTGGCCGGTCTCAGGATCGCGGCAGACCTCGGAATCAGGAAGCTCATCATCAGAGGTGATTCGCAGCTCGTCGTTAAGCAAGTGAACAAGGATTACCAGAGCCCGTTGATGGAGGCTTATGTAGATGAAGTGAGGAAGTTTGAGGAGCGCTTTGACGGATTGCAAGCAGAGCATGTTCCCCGAGCGAAGAATGGCATTGCTGACGACCTGTCAAAACGCGCTGCCCTCAAGTTGCCTATGGAACCAGGTACCTTTGTGCTCCAATTAACTCAGCCATCTGTTGAACCATCAGCAGGACAGAGCAAACGAAGGAAGACAGGCCCCGGCAAGTACTTTCCCGCTGAGCTCCCAGGAGCCGCTGGCGAGGACGTTGCCGGGTGTCCCAAGCTTGCCGGAGAGCGGCAGCCCCCGGCAGGGCCCCAAGCCCTGGCCATAGAGGCAGCTGCCCTTACGGCCGAAGATATGCCTTTAGTCCTTGCCATCGAGCCCCAGGCTCCGGCATGGGCACAACCCACTATCCGTTTTCTCCAAACAGGGGAGCTTCCTGAGGAACAAGAAGAAGCAAAGAAAGTAGCCCGTCGGTCCAGCATGTACCAGTTCGTGGATGATGCCCTATACAGGAGGAGACCGAATGGCGTGAAGTTGAAATGCATTCCTCGGGAAGACGGACTAAGGCTATTGGCAGAGATACATGGAGGCATGTGTGGCTCCCACATAGGGTCGAGAGCCCTTGCCGGCAAGGCATTCCAGCAAGGTTTCTTCTGGCCCACCGCTCTCCAGGATGCAACGACACTAGTAACCAAGTGTGAAGCATGCCAGTTCCATTCAAAGAAGGTTCATCAACCAGCCCAGGCCCTTCAGACACTCCCTCTTTCCTGGCCGTTTTCGGTCTGGGGGCTCGACATACTGGGCCCCTTTCCCCACGCTGTCGGGGGCTTTGAGTACTTGTACGTCGCAATCAACAAGTTCACAAAGTGGCCGGAAGTGGAACCAGTGAGAAAGGTGACAGCACAATCAACCGTCAAGTTCTTCAAGGGGCTAGTCTGCCATTTTGGTGTGCCCAACAGGGTCATCACCGACAACGGCACACAGTTCACAAGCCGCACCTTCGTGCAGTACATTCAGGATCTCAGCAGCAAGGTTTGTTTCGCTTCTGTTGCTCATCCCAGAAGTAACGGCCAGGCTGAGAGGGCGAATGCAGAAGTGTTGCGGGGCCTCAAGACCATAACTTTTGACAAACTGCACAAGTGCAGAAGGCATTGGATTGATGAATTACCAACGGTTCTTTGTTCGATCAGAACAACGCCAAATCGAGCCACTGGCCAGACACCCTTTGCCCTGGTATACGGGGCAGAAGCAGTTCTCCCCACGGAACTCATATACGGGTCACCTCGAGTGCTCGCCTATGTTGAGCTTGAGCAAGAGCAGTTGCGCCAAGAGGATGCGACGCTCCTTGAGGTAGACCGTCTTCGGGCTGCTGTGGGAGCCGCTTGCTACTAGCAAGCCTTGCGCCGCTATCATAGTCGCAAGGTTCACGCCTGAAGCCTTGAGGAAGGCGACCTTGTTCTTCGGCGGATTCAATCCGCCAAGAATTCAAACAAGTTGACGCCGAAGTGGGAAGGCCCTTATCGAGTAATGTGAGTCACCAGGTCCGGCGCAGTTCGCCTGGAGACTGTCGTGGAATTGTCACGGCAGATGTCCTTGAACTAGGACTTAGTCGTGGAGCCATCGCAGCTAGGAAGCTTGAAGGGGTTAATGCGGGACAAGGAACACGAGGGTTTATACTGGTTCGGCCCCTTACGGTGAAGGTAAAAGCCTACGTCCAGTTTGAGGTGGTATTGATTAGGGTTACGATCGCCAAGGAGCTAAACTGTTATGCCCGGCTCTCTATGAGATTGTTCTCTGCCCTAAACCGTTGCCGGGTCGTCCCTTTATATAGGGAGGCTGACGCCCTGCAGCTCTCAGAGTCCCGGCCGGCTCATAAGAGTGTCCGGCTCGGACTCTCAACTATTCTTGCCTTACACTACAAGTTCTACCATAATAATGATTGCAACTACGGGCTTTAAGCCACATCCGGGTCTTAAGCCCATCTTTGGCCCACCGTCTTCAGGCTTGGCGCCGGGCTTCTGGCAATGACCATATGAGTAACCCGGTCCCTCCTGGCGGGTGACTCTAAGGTCTATATCCTCAACATTAGGCCCCAGATTGATTTGAGCCGGCTCATGTCAATCTTCCATTCCTTCGACAGAAAACCTCCGGCTTACAATTGTATGAAGGCCATAACCCGGCGTGACGTCATCCTCTGGACTCCGGATAATCCGCCGTGACGTCATCTTCCATTAAGCCCCTTTTTTACTCCGCCAGATCCGCAATGGATCTTTTTCTTTACTGTCATCCCGAAAATCGAGGCGTTTCGTGGGGAGATAACCATGCCGTGGTCTCCTTGATTCTCGCGCCCACTTATGAGCTCGCCTTATAAATAGGCCGGCCCGACGGGCTCTCAGCCACTTCCCTCTCCTTCATCTCCTTCCTCGCGCCACTGCTTCCCTGCCCGAGCTCTGCTACTGCCGCCGCTGTCGCACCCCCGGTCTTCGTCAACCTTGGCCGCTGCATCACCCTGATTTGGTCCAGACAAACGGCGGCAACCTCCGCTCCTCTTCAGCTCCGGTGAGTCCTCGCTACTCCATAGGGCAGATCCGCACTAGGGCTCGAGTAGTTCGTCCGTGTTCTTCGTAGTTCATCACGGGCCTCAGTAGATTTGATTTTTACTGCCTCCTTTTGATCTTAGATTTGCATAGAACCATTGCGGTGACTGTTTAGCACCCATTTTACATGCAAACAACTCTCTTTTTACTGCATAAGAACCTTGTTCGAGCCCAAGAACTTCTCCAGCGTCTGTTTCTAGGTCTAAAAACTTTTCTTTTGCCCGACTGTTTTGATCCAAAATTTTTACTGCGATGTGTGAAACCTGTTTTACCACACTTAGTAAAAATTGCAATCATTGAACCTCAGCGGTTTACTGTTCCAGTTTAAAGAAACCACGCGGCGTAGAACCTTCCGGCTTAGCTGTGATAAAGCCTGTAGACAATCAAATTACTCTCAATCCCTCGGCGGCTTAAATAGCCCGATGCACTTAAATGTATACCATTAGTCCCCTTCATAAGCCGCCACCTTGACATTGAACCGTAGATTTCTTCCGGCTCATAATTAACCCGGACATTTTTCCTTTTATCATAGACTGCCGACTTTCACCATGCCTCCCAAAGCTCCCAAAGCCTCCATTACTTGCAACTGGATGAGGTCCAATGTCACCAATGAGACCCTAGCGGATTTTGTTAAGTCTGGATATCTGCCCAAGAAGGACATCATGTCCTACCGTGCCCCTGACCCGTCAGAAGAGAGAACACAGCCAAAGGACGGGGAGGTAGTGATTTTTGCGGATCATATGAGCCGGGGCTTCGCATCGCCCGGTTCAAAGTTTTTAAGAGACGTTTTGAATTTCTTCGATCTGCGGCCCCATGACATAGGAACCAACTCAGTGTCCAATATCTGCAACTTCCAAGTGTTCTGCAAGGTTTACCTTGGAGAAGAACCTAGTCTGCTGCTCTTCAGAGAGCTTTTTTACTTGAACCGTCAGAATGAATGCGCCAATGGGCCAAGTCTAGAGCTAGGCGGCATCTCCATTCAGAGACGGAGAGACTGCCTTTTCCCTTATGCCGAGCCACCGAGTCACCTAAAGGACTGGAACATGACTTGGTTCTATTGCCAAGACACGTCACCGGCTGACGAAAGTCCACTGCCCGGCTTTTGCCCATCGCGTCTGGAATCAACACACCCACTGTCAGACAAGCTGACTCAAGCGGAGCGCCAGACTCTCCTCCCCACCATAAACAAGATCAAGGCTCTCCTGGGCAATGGTCTCAACGGAATCGATTTGGTCCGGGTCTGGATCTCCTGGCGGGTGATCCCATTGAGCCGCCGCCCCGGCTTAATGTGCGAGTATACGGGCCGAAAGGACGACCCTCAGAGACACAGCCGCAACGATCTTCCTGAAGACGTTGAAGAGGAGATGACCAAGGCTCTCTTGAACGAGAGCCTGGCAGACTGCGGAAGGACCGAGTTAGCCCCCTTCTGCAAGACCAACCCAGCCCCAGCGGTAAGCTGCTGATCTGAACATCTTAGTTGTACATAACTTTCATCTGAATCATTGTGAGACAACCTCATTGTATTCTTTCAGGCTGATGACAAGTTCTGGCGGGTCAAATATGACCACGAAGCGGCCAAGAATGCCAGAAAGGCGAAGAAAACCGCCAAGAAAGCCGCTCCCTGCAAGAAGGGGAGTAGGCCAACTGCTTCGGAGCTGATGCAATTAAGCGACAGCTCCGAGTCAGAGGTAACCCCTGAACCTATAAGCTCTTTGTTACGTTTATTGTTTATTTCTTGTCCGCCTTACCAATACTTGTTTATCAACAGGATGACACCGGAGCCAGTAACCCGGTGGTTGAAGAGGTAATGTCACTTTCCTCCGACTCGGAGCCCTTGCCAAGGCTGAAAGTCCGAAGGGTAACCCGGAAAGTAAGCTTTTCACATCCTTTAGCTTATCAAGATCCTCAATTTATTTTGAAGCGACAGGTTCATGAGAGCCGGCGTCACACCCGGACCAACAAGGACACCGACTTCTCAGCCGGGTTACTTGACGCATCGAGGAAGCGCCGAACTGAGGTTATTTCCCACTTGTACCCTTTTCATCCGTTGGCGGGTGTTATCCGTCAGCCACTCAATTCTTCTGACTCCAATTATCAGGAGACCTCCCCCTCTTCGGGCGACTCTATGCAGTCGAGTCTTCCGGCTTTCAAGACCGCGCCCGGGTAATGATAACCATCTCATGTTTATACTTGTCTTTACTTACCCTTTTTGTGCTTAACGTTTCTGTCCTTTCAGTGCCCAGGCCAAACTCACCAAGAGGGCGAAGAAAGCCAAGCCAATCGAAGAGCCAGAGTTGCCTGAGCCGGAGGCAGCAGATCAAGAACCGCCAGCTGCCTCCGCTCCTGAAGCCGCCGCTCCAACCAATAAGGCAGCTGCCGAAGCATCTGCTAACCCGGAGGCCTCCGGCTCGGCTCAACCAGCAAATGATCCGGACGTGGTAATCACCTAGACGACATTTGTTGAGCCGGGGAGACCTACCGCACTAGCTAAGTGCTCCGCTAAGGGGGAGTTGCTGCAGCCCCACCGGGTGAACCTGGACCTCTCCGACCACACCAACCTGAGCATTGGAGAGCTTGTCTCTGGCTACATCAGCCAAGTGCACAAGAGCCGGGACGCAGAGGTTGCCATGGTGAACCAGATCCAGCAAAAATCTGAGGTATCCTTCTCTGCTGTCCTCGTACTTACTGCATAGTTACCTTTACCATGCTAGCCCCCAAGTCGACGACTTATGATTGAATAGGTTGTAGACTTAGGTTCCGGCTTACCCAATTGAACCGGCCATCTGTAGATAGAAACGTTCAATATGCATTAGCCCCCAAGTGCCAAGTGTCTTTGCTTGGAAAACGCTTGGGACTTAAAATTTATATAGTAACTGTTCATGTGATAACCCGGAAATGTATGCAGGCTGCTGGCAAGAAGCTAGAGGCTGACATGGCTGATCTCAAGAACCGGCTGCAGATGCAAGAGATGGAGACCCGGATGGCAAATGCCAAGTTTGTGTCTAGCATCGCCGCTCAAGAAAAGCTGAAGACAGAGTTTGACGGTGAGCGGAAGGCGTGGGCCGAAGAGAAGGCCGCATTGGTGAACCGGGCTGAACATGTGGAGAAGACTCTCTCCGAGAAGACCGCCGAGCTCTCCGGCCTAAAGCGCCAGGTGTCCCAAATGGTGACCGCCATCTTCGGTAAGTCGCCTCACCGGCTTTCATCAAGTTTAGAATTGCTATATCTCATAAGTCATCCCTGTCGGCGGCTTATCTGATTCTGTTAAACAGGTCCCAGAAGTGCCAACCTCAACCAGAGCGTGGTAACCAAGCTGAAGGCCATGTATACCCTGGTGGAGCAGCTCTACACCGGGTCACAGCGTGCCTTAGCAGTGGTGGACCTATCCAACGAGGTGCCGACTCACCTGGCTGAAGTCCTTCGCCGGCTCGCTGTACTGCCTCAACGGATCCAAGAGCTGCGACGGGCCTCTGCAAGAGCCGGAGCAATCGCCGCGCTGAGCCGAGCCAAAGCGTTCCTGCCGGAGTTAGACCCGGCGGACATCGCCCTTGGCTATCCAAGCCTGAAGGAAGACGGCTCCGCTTTCGACCAGAAGGACTTCGCAGCTTGCGTGAAGGTCGTACGCCCGGTGGCCACTCTGATTGGCAATGATACAGATCTGACCAAGTACCAGCCAGGTTACAATGCGGAGAATCAGAGGATCCCGACCCCTCGCTATGAAGCCCTCAACTTGATCCCGCCGGCTCGTCAGCACACTTTCGCCCCGGAGATTGACCCGGCCGGGTTAATTGACGAGGAAGCCCAATTCGAAGCTCTCAGCGGCATCGACTGGAAGTCATCAACTTTCCAGGTCTTGGGATCAGCCGGAGGAGAAGATAGGAACGAGCCGGAGACTTCAACTCAGCAAGCGTCGTAACTCGGCTGGCGGTTTACCAAACAATGCCTCACCCTTTTTGACTCAACGAGTCTTGTAATAGAGTAGGACCAACACTTTATTTTTGCCGTGTCATCGTGCACGCCTTGAATGCTTGAAGTTTTATCGAAGTTATCTCGTTTATATTTCTCCGGGTCATAATTATTCATTTGCTTTCCTTACTCTCAAAATAGTTGCCTGTAACTATCCTGCAGAGAAAGACAAATCACAAGCCTTGAGGCGGCTTACCACCCTGAAAATCATAGGCTTTTTAAATAACCCGGAATATGAATCAAAAAAGGACTGGTCTTCAATAATATCCCAAATACATCCGTAATAACATACTTAGCAGCCTGCAAGCATACTTCCGGCTTAGATAACCCCGGTAGGAAGATTGGTACCGTAATTCCGGTTTACCTGTCTTAATAACACCCATTGTGTTCAGCGAATACTGTAAACCAAAGTTAAGCCGGCAAAGTGAAACCCGGCCGTACACACTTGGAAATAAACAGACAGAACTTACTATAAAGCAGAGGAACTCAGGGGCTTCCGGTTCGGATACGACCAGAGACCCGGCCCAAAGGGGTTATGCTAGGATTCGAATACGATCATATAGCCCCCAGTGGGTGTGGCGATGCCAATCAAGAGGGTATCGACAGCTATGTTCTCTTTGGTTCGAATACGACCTATGTTTGAATAGGAAGCCCCCAAATGACTTGAAGAATTGTTTAACGACGCTGATTCGAATACGATCCACGTCGGTTCTCAAAGGGGTTAAACTAAGATTCAAATATGATCAAAGAAAACTCCCCAATGAGCTCGGCACTTTGCCAATCAAATGGGTATCGACAGCTATGTTCTCTTTGGTTCGAATACGACCCATGTTTGAACAGGAAACCCCCAAGTGACCTTATCGCCTACGACTAGATTCGAATACGATCATAAGTCGGATCCTCCTTCAAGTTATCATGTAATCTGGCAATGAAAACAACACGTGCACATTTGGAGGAGAAAAAAGGACAAAGGTCCTGCTTTATTGCTTATCATAATATATACATGGTTTAGAGAAGTATGTACATCATGAGAGCCGGTGGCTCTAGTGTAGTAAGGCCGAAGCTGAGCTATGTTCCACGGCCGTCGGGTCTCTTCCTCCGACTTACGCGAATCTTTGTGCTCCCGAATGTCAATGAGGTAATATGACCCGTTGTGCAAATTCTTGCTGACCACAAAGGGCCCTTCCCAAGGTGGGGATAGCTTGTGTGCATCTATTTGATCCTGGATGAGCCGGAGCACGAGATCACCTTCCTGGAAGACCCGGGATTTGACCCGGCGGCTATGATAACGGTGCAGGTCTTGTTGGTAAATCGCTGAACGGGCTGCTGCCACATCACGCTGTTCATCCAACAAGTCAAGGGCATCCTGGCACGCCTGTTCATTATTCGCCTCAACATAAGCCGCCACACGAGGTGAGTCATGACGGATGTCACTGGGGAGGACTGCTTCTGCCCCATAAACCATGAAGAAAGGCGTAAAACCTGTAGACCTGTTAGGAGTAGTGTTGATGCTCCATAACACGGAGGGCAACTCCTCCACCCAACAACCCGGCGTCCGTTGCAAAGGTACCAAAAGCCGGGGCTTGATACCCTTCAGAATCTCCTGATTAGCTCTCTCAGCTTGACCATTGGATTGAGGATGAGCCACTGAGGAAACATCAAGCCGGATATGCTCTCGTTGACAAAACTCCTCCATGGCGCCTTTGGAGAGATTGGTGCCATTGTCAGTTATAATGCTGTGTGGAAAACCAAAGCGAAAGATCACCTCTTTCATAAACTGAACCGCCGTGGCTGCATCACACTTGCTAACTGGCTCCGCTTCAACCCACTTGGTAAACTTGTCAACTGCCACCAAAAGGTGGGTCTTCTTATCCTTGGATCTTTTGAAAGGTCCAACCATATCCAGCCCCCAGACCGCAAAGGGCCAAGTAATTGGGATCATCCTCAGCTCTTGAGCCGGTACATGAGCCCGTCGCGAGAACCTTTGGCAACCATCACACTTACTGACCAAGTCCTCTGCATCAGCATGAGCCGTCAACCAATAAAAACCATGACGAAAAGCCTTGGCCACAAGAGACTTTGAGACGGCGTGATGGCCACAGTCCCCTTCATGGATCTCACGCAAGATCTCTTGTCCTTCCTCAGGGGAAAAACAACGCTGAAACGCTCCCGTAACACTGCGGTGGTGCAACTCACCATTGATAACAATCATTGACTTAGCCCGCTGGGTTATTTGCCTGGCCAAAGTTTCATCCTCAGGCTACTCGCCCCGGGTTATGTAAGCCAGATAGGGCATTGTCCAGTCTGGTATGATATGGAGAGCCGCCACCAACCGTGCCTCCGGGTCGGGGACAGCCAAATTTTCCTCTGTAGGCAACTTAACAGAGGGATTATACAGGACATCCAGGAAAGTATTAGGTGGCACCGGCTTTCACTGAGAGCCTAGCCGGCTTAAAGCATCAGCCGCCTCATTCTTCCTGCGATCAATGTGCTCTACTTGGTAGCCCTGAAAGTGCCCAGCAATGGCATCAACTTCGCGGCGATAAGCCGCCATGAGAGGGTCCTTAGAATCCCACTTGCCTGATACTTGTTGAGCCACCAAGTCTGAGTCACCGAAACACCTTACCCGGCTCAAGCTCATCTCCTTAGCCATCCGAAGACCGTGGAGCAAGGCCTCGTACTCAGCCGCATTGTTAGTGCAAGGAAACATCAACTGTAGCACATAATGGAACTTGTCACCTTTAGGGGAAGCCAATACAACTCCAGCCCCCGAGCCCTCCAACTGCCTGGACCCATCGAAGTGAATAGTCCAATATGTGTTATCCGGCTTTTGCTCGGGCACTTGTGACTCTGTCCAATCATTGATGAAATCCACCAAGGCCTGAGATTTTAACAGCAGTGTGTGGCACATATTTGAGACCATGAGGTCCGAGCTCGGTAGCCCACTTAGCCACTCTCCCTGTGGCCTCTCTATTTTGAATGATATCACCAAGAGGGGCAGAACTGACCACGGTTATGGGATGGCCCTGGAAATAATGCTTAAGCTTCCGGCTCGCCATGAACACACCATAAACAAGCTTCTGCCAATGTGGATACCGCTGTTTGGACTCGATAAGCACTTCGCTGACATAATAAACCGGCCGCTGAACCGGATGCTCCTTACCCTCTTCCTTGCGTTCCACCACCACAGCCACACTGACGGCTCGTGTGTTCGCCGCTACGTACAGTAATAAGGGCTCTTTATCAACCGGAGCAGCAAGGACTGGGGGCTCTGCCAGCTGCTTCTTCAAATCCTCAAAAGCGGTATTAGCTGCATCATTCCAGACAAAGTTATCAGTTTTCTTCATCAACTGATATAATGGCATGGCCTTCTCACCCAAACGGCTTATAAACCGGCTTAAAGCAGCGATGCGACCCGCCAAACGCTGAACGTCATTTATACACGCCGGTTTAGCAAGGGAGGTGATGGCCTTGATCTTCTCCGGGTTAGCCTCAATGCCTCTGTCAGAAACCAAAAAACCCAAGAGCTTGCCTGCAGGGACACCAAAGACACACTTGGCCGGGTTAAGCATCATCTTGTAGACCCGGAGATTATCAAAGGTTTCTCTCAAATCATATATTAGGGTTTCCTCTTTTATGGATTTAACCACAATATCGTCCACATAAGCATGAACATTACGCCCAATCTGTTTATGAAGACAGTTCTGCACGCAACGCTGATAAGTCGCCTGTGCACACTTGAGTCCAAAGGGCATGGATACATAGTAGAAGGCTCCAAAGGGAGTGATGAACGCCGTCTTCTCCTGGTCCTTAACTGCCATTTTAATCTGATGATATCCAGAATAAGCGTCCAGGAAACTTAAGCGCGCACAACCGGCCGTAGCATCAATAATTTGATCAATACGAGGAAGGGCAAAAGGATCAGCCGGACACGCTTTATTTAAGTCCGTGTAGTCCACACACATCCGCCAAGTGCCGTTCTTTTTGAGTACGAGCACCGGGTTAGCTAACCATTCTGGGTGGAAGACTTCAACAATAAACCCGGCCGCCAAGAGCCGGGCCACCTCTTCGCCAATGGCTTTCCGCCTCTCTTCATTAAACCGCCGAAGGAACTGTCTAACCGGCTTAAATTTTGGATCAACATTGAGAGTGTGCTCAGCGAGTTCTCTAGGTACACCTGGCATGTCAGAAGGTTTCCATGCGAAGATGTCCCTATTCTCACGGATGAACTCGATGAGCGCGCTTTCCTATTTTGGATCCAGATTGGCACTGATGCTGAACTGCTGAGATGAATCTCCTGGAACGAAATCAACAAGTTTAGTCTCATCAGCCGACTTAAATTTCATTGCCGGCTCATGCTCCGTAGTCGGCTTTTTCAGAGAGGTCATATCTGTTGGGTCAATGTTGTCTTTGTAAAACTTCAACTCCTCTGTTGCACAAACAGATTCTGCATAAGCTGCATCGCCTTCCTCACATTCCAAGGCTACCTTCCGGCTGCCGTGAACCGTAATGGTCCCATTATGACCCGGCAACTTGAGCTGTAAGTAAACATAACACGGCCGTGCCATGAATTTGGCGTAAGCCGGCCGCCCAAATATAGCATGGTACGGACTTCTTATCTTGACCACCTCAAAGGTCAATTTTTCCGCCCTGTAGTTGTTTTCATCTCCGAAGGCCACTTCCAACTCGATCTTGCCGACTGGATAAGCCGACTTACCAGGTACCACACCATGGAAGATAGTGTTTGACTGGCTGAGGTTCTTATCAACCAATCCCATACGGCGAAAAGTCTCATAATAGAGGATGTTGATGCTGCTGCCTCCGTCCATGAGCACCTTAGTGAACTTATATCCTCCCACCTGAGGAGCCACCACCAGGGCCAAGTGACCCGGATTATCCACCCGGGGAGGTTGATCCTCCCTACTCCACACTATAGGTTGCTCTGACCACCGCAAGTAGCGTGGAACCGCCAGCTCAACAGCGTTCACGGCCCTCTTATGAAGCTTCTGATCTCGCTTGCACAGACTGGTGGTAAACACATGATACTGCCCACCGCTAAGCTGCTTTGGATTGGTCTGATAACCTCCCTGCTGCTGTTGATGACCCTGGCCAGACTGCTGATTAAAGCCCCCTTGACCGTTCTGAGGGTTAGAATTTGAGCCGCCGCCCGGGCCATGAAAGCCGCCGGCGCCTGAGCCGCCGCCCGGGCCATTGTAGTTCTTAAAGGCCTTCATGATTGCACAGTCCTTCCATAGATGAGTCGCTGGCTTCTCTCTCGAGCCATGCCTTGGACAAGGCTCATTCAACAGCTGCTCCAGCGTCGGGCCTGACCCGCCGCCTCGGGGAGGGGGCCTCCCCTTACGTCGCTGGTTATTCCCTTGTGAGCTGGCGTTGGTCACAAACTCTAGGCTGCCGTCGGCCTTGCGCTTGCCTCCTCCTTGGTTCCCCGGGTTATGCTGAGGACCCTTGCCGTTGCCGTTCTTCTTTCCCTTCCCTGTCCTTTCATCATCTGAAGCGGGGTCCTTGGTACCATCAGAATCGGCGTACTTGACAAGAGCCGCCATCAGTGTACCCATATCATTGCAGTCGCGCTTAAGCCGCCCGAGTTTCATCTTTAGGGGCACAAAACGACAATTCTGTTCCAACATTAGGACTGCAGAGCCGGCGTCCATCTTATCCGAGGAGTGTATTATCTCCTTAACCCGGCGAACCCAATGTGTCGTAGACTCACCCTCCCGCTGCTTGCAGTTAGTCAAATCCACGATTGACATAGACTGCCTACAGGTATCCTTGAAGTTTTGGATGAACCGGGCCTTCAGCTCAGCCCAAGACCCAATGGAATTTGGTGGTAGCCCTTTTAACCAAGTGCGGGCCGTCCCATCTAACATCATGGTGAAGTACTTAGCCATGGCCGCCTCACTGACCTCCAGTAGTTCCATAGCCATCTCGTAACTCTCGATCCAGGCGGCGGGTTGCAAGTCTGCTGTGTAATTAGGCACCTTCCTAGGGCCTTTGAAGTCCTTGGGTAGACGTTCATTGCGGATAGCTGGTACTAAACAAGGGACACCCCCAGTCCTGGTAGGGATACCCACGTCGATGGAAGCCGTCGGATAAGCCGGGGGGGTCTGGTAAGCCGTCAATTGAGGCACCTGCTCCGCCTCTTGCCGCGCTCTGTCCTGGTCTGCTGCGTGAAAGGCTCCGTTATGAATCGGGCCATGGCCAGGGGGTGGGTCATGGCGTCGGACGTTACTTGAGCCGGTCGCTGAGACCATGTGCCTGCTGTAACTCGGGCTCCGGCCTGGGCGTGGGGTCGAGTGGATCCTGTCCCGGCTATAGGAGTACGCCTCTTGCTGCACCAGTGCTGTCTGAAGGAGTTCCCTGACCCGACGGGTTTCAATAGCCGTCGGAGAGTCGCCATCAACCGGGAGAGCCGCCAGCCGTGCCGCCGCGGCGACCATGTTCTCTAGCGGGTTATTATAATGACCCGGGGGTATTGGCACGTACTGAGGCGGGGCTGGGGGCACCTGGGGAGGCCCCATCACTTGTGGCTGAATAGGGGTCCCAGACCCGGGCACTATGACCCCTGGCGGGTTGCTAGACCCTGCACCTGGCGTGTTGAAGAGGTTTCGCGGATCGTAAACCGGAGGGAGTCGAGATTGGGCCTTTTGATGCCTCCTTCTCAGGACCTCATTGGACGCGTTTTGATCCATCGTTAGCCGGAAGGACTGCGCTTGAATCAACTGGGTTTGGGCATCGAGAGCCGCCCTTTCCGCAGCCATCATGATCCCCTCTGCTGCCAGATCCTCCTTGGCTTTCACTAGATCCAATTTTAACTGCGCCACCTCCGCATCATGCTGAGCTTGATCTGCCGGGTCAACCGTGGCGGTTAACAGAGCCGTCATCTTGTCCGTGAGATCCATTAGTACCTGAGCCGGCGAGGGCACCGGGTTTCCCGCTCCAGCAGCGGGGTTCTGAACAGGCTGCGCCCCAGCCATAAAGACTCCAACCTGACTTGGCGGCTCAAACGGGTCTGGAATACTGTCACCATCGGAACAACCCATGAGCCTGCCATCTTGAAGTTGATACAACAAGTTTGACTCGTCGGTGGACGATTCGCCGTCAGAGCCGGCGGCCGCCTCATCACCAGATCCAGATCGATCAGAGGGCCCTCCATGGATACATCCCACAAAGGCATGCCTTAAGGCAGGCTGGGCCCGGGCGGGTCGTGCACGCTGAGCCGTCTCGACGAGATCGGCGCAGAGACCCGGCTCACCAATCTTGCCAATGAAGACATGAATTCCGCCGAAGGGGACCCGGTACCCGTACTCAATTGAGCCGGCGTCGGGGCCCCAGTTTGCATCGTCGATGTAGAGCTTGCCGCGACGACTCTTGGTCATCCGGCCCACAACATATCCCTTGAGCCCTTCGAAGCTGCCCTTCAAGAACTCAAATCCACCGTGCGCTGGCCCCACGGTGGGCGCCAACTGTCGTGGAATTGTCACGGAAGATGTCCTCGAACTAGGACTTAGTCGTGGAGCCATCGCAGCTAGGAAGCTTGAAGGGGTTAATGCGGGACAAGGAACACGAGGGTTTATACTGGTTCGGCCCCTTACGGTGAAGGTAAAAGCCTACGTCCAGTTTGAGGTGGTATTGATTAGGGTTACGATCGCCAAGGAGCTAAACTGTTATGCCCGGCTCTCGATGAGATTGTTCTCTGCCCTAAACCGCTGCCGGGTCGTCCCTTTATATAGGGAGGCTGACGCCCTGCAGCTCTCAGAGTCCCGGCCGGCTCATAAGAGTGTCCGGCTCGGACTCTCAACTATTCTTGCCTTACACTACAAGTTCTACCATAATAATGATTCCAACTACGGGCTTTAAGCCACATCCGGGTCTTAAGCCCATCTTTGGCCCACCGTCTTCAGGCTTGGTGCCGGGCTTCTGGCAATGACGATATGAGTAACCCGGCCCCTCCTGGCGGGTGACTCTAAGGTCTATATCCTCAACAGAGACCAAAGATGGCATTCCAGTGAGCAACTCCTAGAATATCGAACATCTTCGCAAGTTTTACCCCTAAGGCGCGGTTGCCGGGAGCCCCGGCAACCCCCATTTTGTACTAGCCTTGCCGGCAAGGCATGTAACCCTATGTACAAAGCCAGGTGTAGACCCTGAGCACAAATAAATGAAGCGCTGGTGCCCTAAGTTTTAGCATGCATGCTAGGTTGAGTCTCTCTCTCTCTCTCTCTCTCTGTGTTAGGGTCGACAGAGCTTAGCGGCGGCTAACCCCTAGCATAGAGGTTGAGTGTGCATCCCTATGTCTCTTACGGTCCTTTCTTTTGGTTCACAGGATGCCCAGGCGTTTCTCCTGAGCTGTTTGGGGGAAAGGAAATAGGCCGACACCCAAACCCCGGCAAGCCCAGATTGCTGGGGGTTACAGATCCAGAGATCCGACCACGGCAAACCCTGGTTGCCGGGGGCTGGAGAATCAGATAAGTCTTTCATCCCCCACTCTACACTTCCGTATGGAACTTGAACGTACGAAGCTTCGTTCACTCTTATACCATCGTGCTCCCTCTTTCCCGTGCCCAAGAACCTTTCTTTGGGCCGGGACTTGGTTGTAGTGCGACGGAAAGGGAGCAAACGAAGGGCCTAATCCTACTTTGCCCCTACCTCCGTCAAAGGGTGTGAGTGTAGTCGAGCTATAGAGCGGGAGGACGCAAGGTCTGTTGCCGGGTGATGATGTTTATTTTTAGGATAACAAGGATTCACTCCTTGGTGTGGGCCTCGCTCGCGCACAAAAGAACCCGTCAAACACCCCTTTTCTTCATTAATATGTTGTTGATGAGTACAATTCATAAGGAATGAGAACTTGAGCAAGGGGATTACAAGGTTTAAATCTGGCAAATGCCCGCAGGCTTAAAAATTAAAAAAGGATAAGATGCCCGTAATCCCTTTCTTGTCCCTCTCCTCAGGAAACAGATCAGGATAAGCAGGAGGGCAAAAGGAGCGCCTAGGCGAGGTACAAGCAGCAGAAGACACCAAGAGATGGCTTGTGATGACGGTGCCGGGGAAGAAGCCGAAAGATGAGGCAGCGAGCCGGCAATACGCGACGAAGGCGTCGGTGCCATCATGCTCCGAGTTGACGGCCTGCCGCCCGCCTTTTTCGTCTTCTCTGGCCTTCCAGCACCAGCCACCAGAAGCAGCGGCCCCGAGAAGTTCAAGGAGCTGGCGATGCAGATGGTGGTGCTGCCGGCGTCCCCCAGGGATGGTGTGTCCGACACCTAGTTGGACCTGTCATCCTCCCGCCCGCTACACTCGTCGTCGCTGTCCTCCTCGTCGCTGTCGCCCGAGGAGGAGCTTTCGTCATCGGTCGAGCTCTCTGCACAACACCCTAGCCTGTGTCCCGAGCGCCCGAAGACCTTGATAAAGAGAAGGTCGCTCTCTGCTAGCTTGAAGTAGAGGACGTGCCCATCCATCAAGCAATGGGTACGTGCGAAGGTTTTCCAGCCCCGACGAAGGAGCATCACATGAGGGGCGGGAAACCCTGTGTTCACCCACATGTCGCCGTGGCAACACCCCTTCATGTGAAGCCTCAGCCTCGGTGGCCGGTCGATCTCCAACACCCTCGCGAACGCCTCGGGAGGGCGAAGGCGACTGCGCGGCAGCCCACTCAGCTGCAGAATAAACTCTAGCGCCGTGTCCCCAATGGGCATCCCCTTTCCGCTCCCACCTCTGCCTCGACCACCTCTCCCTCGGCCGCCTCGCCGACCGCGGCCCCGTCCGACACCCCCACCTCGAGCATGGCCTTCGCCTTGGGCGTCTGGCTCTTCCTTGACCGCCGCGGCTCTCTGGCAGGAGGAGGACCTGGTCGCCTCCGTGGAAGAATGGCTGCGGCCACGCCCTCTCGCCATGACGATGGATGGAGAATGGAGACGAAGGAGAGACGCAGGGAGATGCCCTTCCTCCTACCCTTGAGTTCCCTTTTTATAGCTGAGCGGGGAAGGCTAAATGACTAACTCTACGCCTCTGAAGAGCCCATTCAGGTCCGGCTCATTAAGTGGCAACAAGCAAGGCCATCGACCGCCCTCCTCGCCCAATCAAAGGCACGTGAGTATCGGCCACCGCGCGCCTTCCCATATTCCGTGCGCCTGTCACGTACCCCAGGCCGTGCATGCGGCGTACATGGCGCAAGGGTTAGGCATAGTGGGAAACATGGAACGACGGTTCCAAGGCAGAGAGAGTAAATGGGCAGCGGCTCTGCAGTTTTAAAGGACACGCAAGCCGCCTCTCTACTATTCACCATGGGATGACGCAAGCATGCTGCGGTCATTCCACGCACGACCCCCACGTCACGCATTCAACGCAGGTCGTGGGAAAGCGCAACTGGCGAGGGGAAGTTACTGCAGTAAAACTCAGCCCCGCATGCTCGCGCACCGTTTTGGGCCTAGCCCAACAACTCGTCGCGCTTATGTGTGGCCCAGGCCCGGGGGCTCCTGTCGGTGTACAAAAGTAGGGGCCCTTTTTGTAACCCTTTACTTGTGCACGGGCAGTTAGAGCCGCACCTACGGCCACACTTAGCGGTGCAGGGGAAGGAAGCAAAGTCGCAAGACTACCAGAGCAGCACTCAAGATCAGAAGCATGAAGAGCAGAGGGGCAAGGTGAACTCCCCCGGCAAGGCCCTTGCCGGAGCAGCCTTCACGGCCCCGGCAAGAGGCTTGCTGGGGCAACTTGCCCAACAGCAACAAGGCTGCCGCCCTTGAGCCTGAGAGTTCCGACGCCATCAACCACATTGGAACCAGGCTCGGGAGGCGGCTCCATGGTGGCATGCAGATCTTTGTGAAGACAAAGGGCCTACAAGGCCTAGATGAGAACCAGAAGACGAGGCAACAACGAGGCTCCTTGCCGAGGACGCCCACGAGGCCCCGGCAAGGCTCCTGCCAAAGATACCCACGAGGCCCCGGCAAGACCCTTGCCAGGGGCACCCACAAGGCCCCGACAAGACTCTTGCCGGGGGCGCCCACAAGGCCCCGGCAAGACCCTTGCTGGGAATATCAGCAAGACCGCGGCAAGGCCTTGCCGCCCCGTCACCGCCCCAGCTCAACGGCCGACCCACCAACTAAGCAGGTACCCACGTGGCAGTACGCGGCTCCTAAGCCAACTGGTCAAGCACCTACGTGGTGGCATGCAGATCTTCGTGAAGACCCAGCCACCGCACCAGCTCAGCAGCCTGCCAGCCTACATGGCGCTGCATGCCTCGTTGGCCTGGACGCGTGTCGGAGCAAGGTGAAGCCGCGACGGACGGGACGGGCCTCGTTATCGTCCCCGATAAAGTAAGAGGACACCTAAGTAGCGCATTTAATGCGTTTTGTCCTGTGTGCACTGTACAACTTTCCACCTCCTGTGTGCCACTTTGGCAGCCCCTTTGACTATAAAAGGAGGCCCGTGGCATACTGGGAGAGGATTCAGACTTTTTGGACCCTGCATGCTTTGTAGCTAGTCCAAGAAGACCAGATGAACACAAACCAGCAGGAGTGGGGTATTACGCATCACTTGCGGCCTGAACCTGGATAAATTCCCCGTGTTGGTCTCTTAAACCCGCTCTTTGCACAGCCCCGCGCCCGCCGACCGTAGAAAGATTCCCCGTGATCCCATACGTGTCGTTTCAACCGACATATGGGTTATTTTCTGCTCTAAAAAATTAAAGAATGATTGACCGGACTTGTCATGGCGATTATATAAACCTACTATGTTTTTATGGGTTATTTTTTCCTCTAAAAAATTAAAGAATTATTGACTTGACCTTTATGGCGATTATATAAACCTTTTTCAGGTTGCATGCAGGGTATAGGGGGCAGGGTGTTCTTCTCGAGCATGTCTCCCTTGTGCGGCTTATAGACGCAGCACATATCTGTGCGCTCGTCGAGGTATATATACTATCCTTTACCGACAATTAGGGGCCCCCACACAATCTATCCCTTTGACCCAGCAACGAGAAGGGTTTGACCATGATGGTTCCCTATTTATACTAGTAAGGTACACGTGCATTACACGCATGAGATTTGGTAACCAAATTATGAAGATATACCACAATATAGCATGTAAGCTTTGAGTCATATATGCATGATGTAGATGTTCATTTAATTCTTATAGTTCATCCCATCCAAAATCAATTAATTTTCTAAAAAAACAATTTTAAGATTCATGGAATTGTGCATTGTAAAGGTAAAAACAAAAAGTGACAATTCATTTAGAAAAAAAGGTTTGGGCAATTAAGATATGGTAGATTCTAGAGAACAAAGGAGAAGTGCTTGTGTTTTGAGGTTTGTGCATTATGCTTAAGTTCAACCATGGAGTCTTCTAGATTGTACATGCGTGTGGCAGAATCTGGTGGAATGTAGATGATATCCAACGGCCAGTAGTGCTCGGATTGCCATCTCTGTACCGTCAGATGGCTTCATCCAACGACCAACTTTCAAAGTTATTCGCACACTATATAGGTGTATATATGTGTGTGTGTGTGTGTGTGTGTATATATATATATATATGTGTCCCATGCTAGAACAAATAAAGTTTGAGCGCATGCGTGGGATGACCCCCCCCCCCCCCCCCCCGCCGCCTCGAAGTTGGGAAACTGACATCATACGTATTGAACCAGGCTTGGAGTCGGGTACGGTGTTCGGTTTGTAATGTAGTTGGTGGCCCCTCAAAGTTGTGCATTTGGGATTTAAACACATCACACACCACCATACCCATACATATTTTCGGGCCGCATCCAGTGTATACGGCGTCTTCTGATCAACCACGTCTCCCATGTGCGATTTTTTGTGACGACACACATATCTGTGGGCTCCCCGAGTGTATATATTGTTGAAAATATGCGCTAGAGGCAATAATAAAATGGTTATTATTATATTTCCTTGTTCATGATAATTGTCTATTGTTCATGCTATAACTGTGTTATCCGGAAATTGTAATACATGTGTGAATACATAGACCACAACATGTCCCTAGTGAGCCTCTAGTTGACTAGCTCGCTGATCAATAGATGGTTACGGTTTCCTGACCATGGACATTGGATGTCGTTGATAACGGGATCACATCATTAGGAGAATGATGTGATGGATAAGACCCAATCCTAAGCATAGCACAAGATCGTGTAGTTCGTCTGCTAAAGCTTTTCTAATGTCAAGTATCATTTCCATAGACCATGAGATTGTGCAACTCCCGGATACCGTAGGAATGCTTTGGGTGTGCCAAACGTCACAACGTATTTGGGTGGCTATAAAGGCACACTACGGGTATCTCTGAAAGTGTCTGTTGGGTTGGCACGAATCGAGACTGGGATTTGTCACTCCATGTGACGGAGAGGTATCTCTGGGCCCACTCGGTAGGACATCATCATAATGAGCTCAATGTGACTTAGGAGTTGATCACGGGATAATGTGTTATGAAAGAGTAAAGAGACATGCCAGCAACGAGATTGAACAAGGTATAGGGATACCGATGATCGAATCTCGGGCAAGTATCATACCGGTAGACAAAGGGAATTGTATACGGGATTGATTGAATCCCCGACATCGTGGTTCATCCGATGAGATCATCGTGGAACATGTGGGAGCCAACATGGGTATCCAGATCCCACTGTTGGTTATTGACCAGAGGGATGTCTCGGTCATGTCTACATGCCCCGATCCCGTACGGTCTACACACTTAAGGTTCGATGACGCTAGGGTTATAGGGAAAGTTTGTACGTGGTTACCGAATATTGTTCGGAGTCCCGGATGAGATCCCAAACGTCACGAGGAGTTCCGGAATGGTCCGGAGGTTAAGAATGATATATAGGAAGTGAGGATTTGGACACCGGAAGTGTTCCGTGCATCACCGGTAATGTACCGGGACCACCGGAAGTGTTCCGGGGGTCCACCGGGAGGGCCCACCTGCCCCGGAGGCATGCATGGGCCAAGAGTGGGAAGGGATCAGCCCCTGAGTGGGCTGGTGCGCCTCCCACCAAGGCCCAAGGCACGGCAAAGGGGAGAGGGGGAAAACCCTAGGCACAGATGGGCCTAAGGCCCACCCTAGGGCACGCCCCCTCTCTCCCCCTCTTGGCCGCCCCCCAATCCCATCTAGGGCTGCCGCACCCCCTAGGATGGGAACCCTAGAGGGGGCGCACCCCCTCCCCTCCTCCTATATATAGTGGGGTTTTTGGGGCTGCCATACACGAACGTCTCTCTCTCTCTCTCTCTTGGCGCAGCCCTACCTCTCCACCTCCTCGTCTCTCGTAGTGCTTGGCGAAGCCCTGTTGGAGAACCACGCTGCTCCACCACCACCACGCCATCGTGCTGCTGCTAGAGTTGTCTTCCCCAACCTCTCCCTCCTCCTTGCTGGATCAAGGCGCGGGAGACGTCACCGGGCTGCACGTGTGTTGAACGCGGAGGCGCCGTTGTTCGGCGCTTAGATCGCAATCGACCGCGATCTGAATCGCTGCGTGTACGACTCTACCAACCGCGTTCTTTGCAACGCTTCCGCATCACGATCTTCAAGGGTATGAAGATGTACTCCCCTCTGTCTCGTTGCTAGTCTCTCCATAGATTGATCTTGGTGATGCGTAGAATTTTTTTGATTTCTGCAACGATGCCCAACAGTGGCATCATGAGCTAGGTCTATGCGTAGTTTCTATGCGCGAGTAGAACACAAGTTGTTGTGGGTGTCGATTTTGTCAATTTACTTGCCGTTACTAGTCTTATCTTGATTCAGCGGCATCGTGGGATGAAGCGGCCCGGACCGACCTTACACGTACGCTTACGTGAGACAGGTTGCACCGACTGACATGCACTAGTTGCTTAAGGTGGCTAGCGGGTGTCTGTCTCTCCCACTTTAGTCAGATCGGATTCGATGAAAAGGGTCCTTATGAAGGGTAAATAGAAATTGGCATATCACGTTGTTGTTTTGGCATAGGTAAGAAACGTTCTTGCTAGAAACCTACAGCAGCCACGTAAAAACTTGCAACAACAATTAGAGGACGTCTAACTTGTTCTTGTAGCATATGCCGTGTGATGTGATATGGCCAAAAGGATGTGATGTATGAGATTGATCATGTTCTTGTAATAGGAATCACGACTTGCATGTCGATGAGTATGACAACCAGCAGGAGCCATAGGAGCTGTCTTAAATTATTGTATGACCCGCGTGTGAATGAAAACACCATGTAATTACTTTACTTTATTGCTAACCATTAGCCATAGTAGTAGAAGTAACAGTTGGCGAGACAACTTCATGAAGACACGATGATGGAGATCATGATGATGGAGATCATGGTGTCATGCCGGTGACGATGATGATCATGGCGCCCCGAAGATGGAGATCAAAAGGAGCAAAATGATATTGGCCATATCATGTCACTATTTGATTGCATGTAATGTTAATCAAGTTTTTACATCTTATTTGCTTAGAACGACGGTAGCTTAAATAAGATGATCCCTCGCTAAAATTTCAAGAAAGTGTTCCCCCTAACTGTGCACCGTTGTGAAGGTTCGTTGTTTTGAAGCACCACGTGATGATCGGGTGTGATAGATTCTAACGTTCGAATACAATGGGTGTAAGCCAGATTTACACATGCAAAACACTTAAGTTGACTTGACGAGCCTAGCATGTACAGACATGGCCTCGGAACATGAGAGACCGAAAGGTCGAACATGAGTCGTATAGTAGATACGATCAACATGGAGATGTTCACCGTTGATGACTAGTCCGTCTCACATGATGATCGGACACGGCCTAGTCGATTCAGATCATGTATCACTTAGATGACTAGAGGGATGTCTATCTGAGTGGGAGTTCATTAAATAATTTGATTAGATGAACTTAATTATCATGAACTTAGTCTAAATATATTTACAATATGTCTTTTAGATCAAATGGCCCACGGTAATGTTGCCCTCAACTTCAACTCGTTCCTAGAGAAAACCAAGCTGAAAGATGATGGTAGCAACTATACGGACTGGGTCCGTAACTTGAGGATCATCCTCATAGCTGCAAGAAAGCATATGTCCTTGAAGCACCGCTAGGTGAAGCACCCATTTTCCTAGCAACTCAAGACGTTATGAATGCCTGGCAGTCACGTAGTGATGATTACTCCCTGGTTCAGTGCGGCATGCTTTACAGCTTAGAATCGGGGCTCCAAAAGCGTTTTGAGCAGCACGGAGCATATGATATGTTCCAAGAGCTGAAAATGGTTTTCTAAGCTCATGCCCTGGTCGAGAGATATGAAGTCTCCGACAAGTTCTACAGTTGTAAGATGGAGGAAAACAGTTCTGTCAGCGAGCATATACTCAAAATGTCTGGGTTGCACAACCGCTTGTCTCAGCTGGGATTTAATCTCCCGGATGACTTGGTCATTGACAGGATCCTCCAGTCGCTTCCACCTAGCTACAAGAGCTTTGTGATGAACCACAATATGCAAGGGATGGAGAAGTCCATTCCTGAGTTATATTCAATGCTGAAATTAGCGGAGGTGAAGATCAAAAAGGAACATCAAGTGTTGATGGTGAATAAGACCACTAGTTTCAAGAAGGGCAAGGGTAAGAAGAACTTCAAGAAGGACGACAAGGGAGTTGCCGCGCCCGGTAAATCAGTTGCCGGGAAGAAGCCAAAGAATGGACCCAAGCCCGAGACTCAGTGCTTTTATTGCAAGGGAAATGGTCAATGGAAGCGGAATTGCCCCAAGTACTTAGCGGATAAGAAGGCCGGCAATAACAAAGGTATATATGACATGTTATTGATGTGTACCTTACCAGCACTCGTAGTAGCTCCTGGGTATTTGATACCGGTGCGGTTGCTCATATTTGTAACTCAAAACAGGAGCTGCGGAATAAGCGGAGATTGGCGAAGGATGAGGTGACAATGCGCTTCGGGAATGGTTCCAAGGTCGATGTGATCGGCGTGGGCACGCTACCTCTACATTTACCTACGGGATTAGTTTTAAACCTCAATAATTGTTATTTAGTGCCAGCTTTGAGCATGAACATTGTATCTGGATCTCGTTTAATGCGAGATGACTACTCACTTAAATCTGAGAATAATGGTTGTTCTATTTATATGAGAGATATGTCTTATGGTCATGCCCCGCTGGTCAATGGTTTATTCTTATTGAATCTCGAACGTGATGTTACACATATTCATAGTGTGAATGCCAAAAGATGTAAGGTTGATAATGATAGTCCCACATACTTGTGGCACTGCCGCCTTGGTCACATTGGTGTCAAACGCATGAAGAAACTCCATGCAGATGGACTTTTGGAGTCTCTTGATTATGAATCATTTCACACGTGCGAACCATGCCTCATGGGCAAAATGACCAAGACTCCGTTCTCCGGAACAATGGAGCGAGCAACCAACTTATTGGAAATCATACATACTGATGTGTGCGGTCCAATGAGCGTTGAGGCTCGCGGTGGTTATCGTTATGTTCTCACCCTCACTAATGAATTAAGTAGATATCGGTATGTCTACTTAATGAAACACAAGTCTGAGACCTTTGAAAAGTTCAAGGAATTTCAGAGTGAGGTTGAGAATCAACGTGACTGAAAGTGCAACTATCCCTGGGTGGTTTTGGTAATTCCTAAAAACATATAGCTCATTGAGCTAATGCTATTTCAAGATAAATATTTCAGGAAAGCTCAATGATTGGCATGTCATGGATTAGAAAGTGGACCCTTCAAAATGCTAAGGACAAAAGATTGGCTCAAGCTCAAAGCACAAGACTCTACATTTTCTATTTTAGTGATCCAAGATCACATTGAGTCTATAGGAAAAGCCAATACTATTAAGAAGGGATGAGGTGTTGCTTAATGAGGTGCTTGCTCAAAATGATTAGTGATATGCTCCAGAACCCTCCACTACTTTCTCATATCCACATATGTCCCAACCACAAGTCCAACTCGGCCCCACCGATCTTTCTATTCGGCGCCACCGAGTTCAGTTGACATAGCCACTGCCAGAAACCCTAGTCTTTTCGGTCTCACCGATAGGGATCTCGGTCTCACTGAGATGGGATTGTAATCTCTCTGTTGCCCTTCGTAAAGTTTCGGTCAAACCGAGATGAGCGATCGGTCCCACTGAGATTGCAATGCAAACACTCTGTTTCCTTTTCGTAACGTTTCGGTCCAACCGAGATGAGCAAATCGGTCCCACCGAGTTTGCCTGACTAACTCTCTGTTTGACTATTAGCAAAATCGGTCCCACCGAGTTTGTGTAATCGGTCTCACCGGAATTACGTTATCCCTAACCCTAATGATATCGGTCCCACCGAGTTGACGTGTCGGTCCCACCGAAACACCTAACAGCCACATTATGAACCAAATCGGTCTGACCGAGTTCTCTGAATCGGTCCCACCGAGTTTGTTGATTTGTGTGTAACGGTTATATTTTGTGTGGAGGCTATATATACCCCTCCATCCACTCTTCATTCGTGGAGAGAGCCATCAGAACATGCCTACACTTCCAATACATATTTTCTGAGAGAGAACCACCTACACTTGTGTTGAGGTCAAGATATTCCATTCCAACCACATAAATCTTGATCTCTAGCCTTCCCCAAGTTGCTTTCCACTCAAATCTTCTTTCTACTAAATCCAATCCTATGAGAGAAAGTTGAGTGTTGGGGAGACTATAATTTGAAGCACAAGAGCAAGGAGTTCATCATCAACACACCATTTGTTACTTCTTGGAGAGTGGTGTCTCCTAGATTGGCTAGGTGTCACTTGGGAGCCTCCGACAAGATTGTGGAGTTGAACCAAGGAGTTTGTAAGGGCAAGGAGATCGCCTACTTCGTGAAGATCTACCCGAGTGAGGCAAGTCCTTCATGGGCGACGGCCATGGTGGGATAGACAAGGTTGCTTCTTCGTGGACCCTTCGTGGGTGGAGCCCTCCGTGGACTCGCGCAACCGTTACCCTTCGTGGGTTGAAGTCTCCATCAACGTGGATATACGATAGCACCACCTATCGGAACCACGGATAAAAATCTCCGTGTCAACATTGTGTTTGCTCCCTCAATCTCATTCCTTTAACTTCATATGCAATTGTTTTACATTCCGCTACTATACTCTTAGAATTGCATGTGTAGGTTGATTGCTTGACTTGTGCTAAGTTGCTAAAATCTGCCAAGAACTAAAATTGGGAAAAGGCTAGATTTTTATTTGGTCAAGTAGTCTAATCACCCCCCCTCTAGACATACTTTTGATCCTACAGTGACAGGAAAATAAAATTCTTGCGATCAGATCGTGGGGGAGAATATTTGAGTCACGTGTTTGGCACACACTTAAGGAAATGTGGAATTGTTTCACAACTCACGCCGCCTGGAACACCTCAGCGTAATGGTGTGTCCGAACATCATAATCGCACTCTATTGGATATGGTGCGATCTATGATGTCTCTTCCGATCTACCGCTATCATTTTGGGGTTATGCTTTAGAGACTGCCGCATTCACTTTAAATAGGGCTCCTTCGAAATCCGTTGAGACGACACCATATGAATTATGGTTTGGGAAGAAACCTAAGCTGTCGTTTCTGAAAGTTTGGGGATGCGATGATTATGTCAAGAAACTTCAACCTGAAAAGCTCGAACCCAAATCGGAAAAATGCGTCTTCATAGGATACCCTAAGGACACTATTGGGTATACCTTCTACCTCAGATCCAAAGGCAAGGTCTTTTTGCCAAGAATGGATCCTTTCTGGAGAAAGAGTTTCTCTCGAAAGAAGTAAGTGGGAGGAAAATAGAACTTGATGAGGTATTGCCTCTTGAATAGGAGAGTAGCGCAGCTCAGGAAGATGTTTCTGTGGTGCCTGCACCGACTAGAGATGAAGTTAATGATGATGATCATGAAACTTCGGATCAAGTTGCTACTAAACTTCGTAGGTCCACAAGGACACGTTCCGCACCAGAGTGGTATGGCAACCCTGTCCTGGAAATCATGTTGTTAGACAATGGTGAACCTTCGAACTATGAAGAAGCAATGGCGGGCCCGGATTCCAACAAATGGCTTGAAGCCATGAAATCCGATATAGGATCCATGTATGAAAATGAAGTATGGACTTTGACAGACTTGCCCGATGATCGGAAAGCCATAGAGAATAAATGGATCTTTAAGAAGAAGACAAACGCGGATGGTAATGTGACCATCTATAAGGCTCGGCTTGTCGCTAAGGGTTATCAACAAGTTCAAGGGGTTGACTATGATGAGACCTTCTCACCCATAGCGAAGCTGAAGTCCGTCCAAATCAGGTTAGCGATTGCTGCATTCTATGATTATGAGATATGGCAAATGGACGTCAAAACGGCATTCCTTAATGGTTTCCTTAAGGAAGAATTGTATATGATGCAGCCGGAAGGTTTTGTCGATCCTAAGAATGCTGACAAGGTATGCAAGCTCCATCGCTCAATTTATGGGCTGGTGCAAGCATCTCGGAGTTGGAACATTCGCTTTGATGAGATGATCAAAGCGTTTGGGTTTACGCAGACTTATGGAGAAGCCTGTGTTTACAAGAAAGTGAGTGGGAGCTCTGTAGCATTTCTCATATTATATGTGGATGACATACTATTGATGGGAAATGATATATAATTTTTGGAAAGCATAAAGGCCTACTTGAATAAGTGTTTTTCAATGAAGGACCTTGGAGAAGCTGCTTACATATTAGGCATCAACATCTATAGAGATAGATCGAGACGCCTCATTGGTCTTTCACAAAGCACATACCTTGACAAGATATTGAAGAAGTTAAATATGGATCAGTCCAAGAAGGGGTTCTTGCCTGTATTACAAGGTGTGAGATTGAGCACGGCTCAATGCCCGACCACGGCACAAGATAGAGAAAAGATGAGTGTCATCCCCTATGCCTCGGCCATAGGGTCTATTATGTATGCCATGCTGTGTACCAGACCTGATGTGAACCTTCCTGTAAGTTTGGTAGGGAGGTACCAAAGTAATCCCGGTATGGAACACTTGACAGCGGTCAAGAATATCCTGAAGTAACTGAAAAGGACTAAGGATATGTTTCTCGTTTATGGAGGTGGCGAAGAGCTCGTCGTAAAGGGTTACGTCGATGCTAGCTTCGACACAGATCTGGATGACTCCAAGTCACAAACCGGATACGTGTATATTTTGAATGGTGGGGCAGTCAGCTGGTGTAGTTGCAAGCAAAGCGTCGTGGCGGGATCTACATGTGAAGCAGAGTACATAGCAGCCTCGGAGGCAGCACAAGAAGCAGTCTGGATGAAGGAGTTCATCACCAACCTAGGAGTTATTCCCAATGCGTCGGGCCCGATGACTCTCTTCTGTGACAACACTGGAGCTATTGCCCTTGCCAAGGAGCCCAAGTTTCACAAGACCAGGCATATCAAGCGTCGCTTCAACTCCATTCATGAATATATTCAAGATGGAGACATAGATATTTGTAAAGTGCATACAGATCTGAATGTCGCAGATCCGTTGACTAAACCTCTTCCACGAGCAAAACATGATCAACGCCAGAATTCTATGGGTGTTCGATTCATCACAATGTAACTAGATTATTGACTCTAGTGCAAGTGGGAGACTGTTGGAAATATGCCCTAGAGGCAATAATAAAATGGTTATTATTATATTTTCTTGTTCATGATAATTGTCTATTGTTCATGCTATAATTGTGTTATCCGGAAATTGTAATACATGTGTGAATACATAGACCACAACATGTCCCTAGTGAGCCTCTAGTTGACTAGCTCGTTGATCAATAGATGGTTACGGTTTCCTCACCATGGACATTGGATGTCGTTGATAACGGGATCACATCATTAGGAGAATGATCTGATGGACAAGACCCAATCCTAAGCATAGCACAAGATCATGTAGTTCGTCTGCTAAAGCTTTTCTAATGTCAAGTATCATTTCCTTAGACCATGAGATTGTGCAACTCCCGGATACCGTACGAATGCTTTGGGTTTGCCAAACGTCACAACGTAACTGGGTGGCTATAAAGGGACACTACGGGTATCTCTGAAAGTGTCTGTTGGGTTGGCACGAATCGAGACTGGGATTTGTCACTCCGTGTGACGGAGAGGTATCTCTGGGCCCACTCGGTAGGACATCATCATAATGAGCTCAATGTGACCAAGGAGTTGATCACGGGATGATGTGTTACAAACGAGTAAAGAGACTTGCCGGTAACGAGATTGAACAAGGTATAGGGATACCGACGATCGAATCTCGGGAAGTATCATACCGGTAGACAAAGGGAATTGTATATGGGATTGACTGAATCCCCGACATCGTGGTTCATCCGATGAGATCATCGTGGAACATGTGGGAGCCAACATGGGTATCCAGATCCCGCTGTTGGTTATTGACAAGAGAGATGTCTCGGTCATGTCTACATGCCTCCCGAACCCGTAGGTTCTACACACTTAAGGTTCGATGACGCTAGGGTTATAGGGAAAGTTTGTACGTGGTTACCAAATGTTGTTCGGAGTCCCGGATGAGATCCCCGACGTCACGAGGAGTTCCGGAGGTAAAAAATGATATATAGGAAGTGAGGATTTGGACACCGGAAGTGTTCCGTGCATCACCGGTAATGTACCGGGATGACCGGAAGGGTTCTGGGGGTCCACCGGGAGGGGCCACCTGCCCTAGAGGCATGCATGGGCCAAGAGTGGGAAGGGACCGGACCTTGAGTGGGCTGGTGCGCCTCCCACCAAGGCCCAAGGCGCATCAAAGGGGAGAGGGGGAAAACCCTAGGCGCAGATGGGCCTAAGTCCCACCCTAGGGCGCGCCCCCACTCTCTCCCCCTCTTGGCCGTCCCCCAATCCCATCTAGGGCTGCCGCACCCCCTAGGGTGGGAACCCTAGAGGGGGAGCACCCCCTCCCCTCCTCCTATATATAGTGGGGGGTTTTGGGGCTGCCATACACGAACGTCTCTCTCTCTCTCTCTTGGCGCAGCCCTGCCTCTCCACCTCCTCGTCTCTCGTAGTGTTTGGCGAAGCCCTGTTGGAGAACCACGCTGCTCCACCACCACCACGCCGTCGTGCTGCTGCTAGAGTTGTCTTCCCCAACCTCTCCCTCCTCCTTGCTGGATCAAGGCGCGGGAGACGTCACCGGGCTGCACGTGTCTTGAACACGGAGGCACCGTTGTTCGGCGCTTAGATTGGAATTGACCGCGATCTGAATCGCTGCGTGTACGACTCCACCAACCGCGTTCTTTGTAACGCTTCCGCATCGCGATCTTCAAGGGTATGAAGATGTACTCCCCTCTCTCTCGTTGCTAGTCTATCCATAGATTGATCTTGGTGATGCGTAGATTTTTTTGATTTTTGCAACGATCCCCAACATATATATCATCCCTTTGACTGATGATGAGGGGTATTATGTGTTGACCATGAATGGATTCCTCCTAGTTCGTGTTAGGGCCGGTCACCATCACATGTCGCTCAACCAAAGCTCGAGCTCATCCGTTGTCAGGATTCCCTCCCACATGCTCGGATTGCTGGGTTCGACCTACATCAAACCCTGCGTATCTCATCCTTAACTACCTTGCCTTCATGGTTGTTGTCTGTATCGAGAGGTAGGCACCACATCTAAATTGTACATTATTCTATATTGAAAACACACATCACCCCTTCCCAACGTATATCATTTTGGGCCACATGCAAGAGGTGCTGGTTTTGTGGTCCCTCTCGTGTGATTTTTATGATGGTTCAATCCATTGGCCCAAGCGGTTTATCGACAACAACAACTGTCATTTGACCAAACAATAGATTCATTGGTCCTTCTTATGGTAGGTCATGGCGACATGCATGTATGACCAAAGTATCGATCATTACGTGCATCCACCGTGCTAACATGAAGTGGGAGGTGGTGGGCCAAGCATCCTAGCTAGGTACGACATTATGTCATTATATATATCCTAGCTAGGTGGTTGTTAGGGTGCTTTCGGGTTTGCGAGGCAGGTGCCACCAAAGTTATGCATTGTGTATTTAAAGTTTTAAACATCCCCAATATTTGTACATATATTTGGCCACTTCCAGGTGGTTCTTGACTTCTGGCCCCTCTCATCGATCTTCAACGACGCGCCCAACCGTGGGCCCGCGCGATCAAAGTTGTGCATTGGAATTTTGAACATCACAGACCACCCTTTTCACTCGTATATATTTGGGCCACATGCTGGTGTGGCTGTCTTTTGACCCTCTCTAACGTTATTTTTTGCTGCAAAGACTCTGATGACGCTCAACGGACACGGGGTATAATATCTTAACCATGTGCGATACAAGTGCGATGTGAATCACCACACCTGCGCAAGCGCGAGCAAATTATGGTGGAGGTACTGGCTCAACCGTGTGTGATGCAAGTGCGCTGAAATCACCACGACCGCGCAAGCGTGAGCAAATTAAGGTGGAGGTACTGGCTCAACCGTGTGCGATGCAAGTGCGCTGTAATCACCACGACCGTGCAAGCACGAGCAAAGGGTGGAGGTACTGGCTTAACCGTGGGCGATGCAACTGCGCTGTAAAACCACCACCTGTGCAAGCTAAAGGCGGGTAAGTTTATTTGGAAATTAGGATGAACCATGTGCAATAGACCAGCTAGCTAGAAATATAAAAAACAAACTACCCGCCTTGAGCATTGCAAAAATCAGCGGATCCACGCCACTTTTCCTTATTATCATACACGCATATTGTTATTGGACCGTGCGCGATCTTGGGCACTCTCGCCCTACATCAATTCCTTGACCCAAATTTTAGTAGCCGCCGTACTTTAACTGTCGCCCACACTCCTGCAGCGCTTACCTTATAGTAAAATTGCAGTAGCCGAGGCATTTGAACCGTCGCCCTCCCTCGTCCACCACCATCTCCACCCACCATTACTAAAATTTTCAGTAGCCACGACGTATCCTCAAACACCACCCCCTCCGCAGTCCCCCACCCCCCTTGAACCCTAGCTCGCGGCCGCCGCTGCCACCGGCGCCGTTGCCAACCCCTGCCGGTCTGCCCGTTCCTCCTAGCTTAGATAACAAAGTTCAGGTTACCCAGCGATTCCCATACCGTCGCCCCACTCCCCTGAGTTTTTAGATGAGGCCTGCGGTGTCCCTCCCCGCCAGATCCACATCCCCTGCTCCAGAATGTCGCAGCCTAAGCTTGACCACGTACCCCGGGGAGCCCGACGAGCGTTCGGCCAAGAAGAGGTTTATCATGGCCTCTCCGGCAGACGTTGGCGAGGTGGCCGCCGTTCGCCCCAACCTGTCGATCCCGGAGCTACACGTCACTGCAGAAGCCGGCAAAGACGTTGACTACGTTGCCATGCCGAAGGCTTCATGTCAGCGGGCTAGCGTATTACTGTATCTCGGGAAATCTGGCTACGACATCAAGCTCGTCCACACCGACGGCTTCACGCGGGCCATGTCACAGGTTAAGTGGTCCATCCCCAACTCCTCTGGTTCAACCGCCGTCGATCTCTTCTAAGGCCCTACCGCTGATCTCCTCCGCCAAGCGGTCAAGGATTTGCGAGCTTTATACGCCATCGAGCCCATTTTGTCATTTCTGAAGGACACGTTCTACGGCGGCGGCTTGGGATCCTCAATTGCCAAGTCATATCTCATCGACCACGACCATGACCATGAGGAGGGCACCCACGAAGGTTCTTCCAAGGTAAAACAGCCCATCTGTGACATCAGAGAGCGCACCATGGGTCTATGCTCTTCCAACTGGAAGGATCCCGTCCATGAAATGTGAGGCAACATTCTATCAGCAAATCTTACCTTTTCTAGCTTGCCAACCCGTACCCTTTGTTGTAGTAGCATTTGCCGTGCTGTGCTTGAATTGTGCCGTGTTTAATTATTTCAGTTATGCAAAAATGTATTGTTCAATAGGTCTATGTGATGTCTAAGTATGAATTGTCCACTTCAGTTTCACGAATGGCTATATTTGGTTGTTTATAGTGAGTAGATGCCTTGTTTATTTGTATTTGGTTATTAGGTTGGTTGGAGTGAGCATTTTTCTAGTTATCGAGCAGATGCCTTGTTTATCTGTATTTGGTTCTTAGTTTGGTTGCAGTGAGCATTTGTCCAGTTATCAAGCAGATGCCTTGTTTATCTGTATTTGGTTGTTAGTTTGCTTTTTTAGCATTTGTCTAGCTATCAAGTAGATGCCTTGTTTATCTGTATTTGGTTGTTAGGTTGCTTTTTTGCATTTATCCAGTTATCAAGCAGATGCCTTGTTTATCTTTATTTGCTTGTTAGGTTGGTTGTAGTGAGCATTTGTCCAGTTTTCAAGCATATGCCCTATTTATCTGTATTTGCTTGTTAGGTTGGTTGCAGTGAGACTATGTCCAGTTTTCAATGGCTATATTTGGTTGTTATACTGGTCATTTATGCCTTGTTTATTTCAGTCATTCACAATGTGTTGTTCATTATGTGCAAGTCAGAACTGTGCCGCTCGACTACATCAATACCAGTTTGAACGGCTATATTTGGTTCCAGTTATTCCTGGTGTAGTTAACACATGCCCTTTATTTCAGTTTTACACATTTATCCAGTGTGATGTTTAAGCATTACCTACGTTCTATTCATTTTCAACAATACCAATTTGAATTGCAATATTTTATGGTTGTTAAGCCTGCTGTCGGTAACATTGCCTTCCATTTTATATCTGCTTTAACAGCATGCTGAAACCAACACATTCAAGCTATCATTTGGAGATGATGTTGTTTACCTTTGCAATATTTGTTTGATGTTAAGGTTGTTGTACTTATCATGCCTTTCCACTACTTATGCAGGACAACAACGGGAGTGGCCACCATTTTCCGTCGAGGTTAGCTTCATCCCTCGGCTTGTACTCCCCCCGTCGTTCTATAATGTAGTGCATATAGATCCAGACCTGGAATATTGACTTGTTGCTTGTAGGTTCATATGCCCTTGGCAAGGATCCACGCATCGACCCTTTTTGCGTATGGGGCAATGAGATATTGATGAACAAGCATCAAGTGAGGAAACTGATAAGGATTATTAGCAAAAAGATATGAATGGTGGCAAGAAAATTATTTGTTTATGCTCTATCCAACACAACAGTGAGCCGTAGGATGGTAACTACAAACTCTGCAGCCTTCTCTTTTTACTACCCATAATGAGTTGTTAGACAACAATGTCTGAATCTTTTTCGTTCCCAGTGGTTCCCGAAGCAGTTCACTCAAGATTACCTCGCAAAGTACATGATTGGTGGACACACAATGAAGGTGTAACGCCCACGATGCGGCTATATCTCCCATGTGTCGAGGCACGACTTAGAGGCTTAACCGCATTGTGGTATTGTCGCAAGAAGGGTTATCTTCACACAATCCCATGTAATGAATGAGAATGGGATAACGAGAGTTGGCTTACAATCGCCACTTCACACAATACATAAAGATAATTCATACATCATCCAAAATCCACACATAGACCGGCTACGGTCAAATCCAAAAGAAAATAAGATAACCCCAAATGCTAGATCCCCGATCGTCCCAACTAGGCTCCACTACTGATCATCAGGAAAAGAAACATAATAACGACCATGTTCCTCGTCGAACTCCCACTTGAGCTCGGTTGCGTCATCTGCACTGGTATCGTCGGCACCTGCAACTATTTTGGTAGAATATGTGAGTCACGAGGACTCAGCAATCTCACACCCGCGAGATCAAGACTATTTAAGCTTATAGGAAAGGATGGTGTAATGAGGTGGAGCTGCAGCAGGCACTAAGCATATATGGTGGCTAACATACGCAAGTGAGAGCGAGAAGAGAAGCAACGCAACGGTCGCGAAGCTAGAAATGATCAAGAAGTGATCCTGAAACTACTTACGTTCATGTATAACTCAAACCGTGTTCACTTCCCGGACTCCGCCGAGAAGAGACCATCACGGCTACACACACGGTTGATGTATTTTAATTAAGTCAAGTGTCAAGTTCTCTACAACCGGACATTAACAAATTCCCATCTGCCTCATAACCGCGGGCACGGCTTTCAAAAGATAATACCCTGCAGGGGTGTCCCAACTTAGCCCATTATAAGCTCTCACGGTCAACGAAGGATATACCTTCTCCCGGGAAGACCCGATCAGTCTCGGAATCCCGGTTTACAAGACATTTCGACAATGGTAAAACAAGGCCAGCAAAGCCGCCCGAATGTGCCGACAAATCCCGATAGGAGCTGCACATATCTCGTTCTCAGGGCACACCGGATGACCAGTCCGTACAACTAAAACCAGGCCTCAAGTTTCCCCGAGGTGGCGCGGCAAAGGGCTCTAGTTTGGACCAGCACTCAGAGGAACACTGGCCCGGGGGTTTAAATAAAGATGACCCTCGGGCTCGCGAAAACCCAAGGGAAAATGGCTTAGGTGGCAAATGGTAAAACCAAGGTTGGGCCTTGCTGGAGTAGTTTTATTCAAGGCGAACTGTCAAGGGGGTCCCATAAATCACCCAACCGCGTAAGGAACGCAAACTCAAGGAACATAATACCGGTATGACGGAAACTAGGGCGGCAAGAGTGGAACAAAACACTAGGCATAAGGCCGAGCCTTCCACCCTTTACCAAATATATAGATGCATTAAATAAATAAGAGATATTGTGATATTCCAAAAGATCCATGTTCCAACATGGAACCAACTTCAACTTCACCTGCAACTAGCAACGCTATAAGAAGGGCTGAGCAAAAGCGGTAACTTAGCCAAACAACGGTTTGCTAGGAAAGGATGGTTAGAGGCTTGACATGGAAATATAGGAGGCATGATATAGCAAGTGGTAGGTAGCGCAGCATAGCAATAGAACGAATAACTAGCAAAGCGAAGATAGAAGTGATCCCGAGGGTATGGTCATCTTGCCTGCAAGGTTCTTAGAGTTGTCGAAAGCTTGATCCTCGTAAGCGTACTCAACAGGTTCCTCGTTCACGAACTCGTCTCCCGGCTCTACCCACAGCAAGAACACAAGCAATGGAACCACAATCAATCACGGGAAATGCACAAACAACATGATGCAAAACATGCATGATATGCGAGACAAGATATGCGATGCATATGCGTGCTCCGGAATAAAAAGGATGAACAAGGCAGTAACTTGGCAAACCAAGTATGCCACTAGATAGATGAGATGATTTCGGTCGAAATCGATATAAAGATCGCCGGAAACGGATGCACGGTTTGCAAATGGCAAGCCAAACAAGAATGACACGATTATGCGATTAACAGCATGATAGCACTTAGAATACAACAAGTAACTATGCTACGGCACTCCAACATAGCAACAAAGCATATGGCAGTAATCTACAGGAGACGCTTGACAAAAGATGAACACTGAGCTATGGCTAGATCGCACGACAACTGGTTCAAACAAGCATGGCAAAAGTGCAAAGGATATCAGGTTCACAGACTTAGTGAAATTACTGGACATGGCATAAATAACATCAGGTAGCAATGTTCAGAGCAAGAGAAACACATGCTACAGGAACTTAACATAGCAAAACAAGGCATGACATGAATCTACTAAATGCATAGAACATAAGTACCTTACTGACCATGAGCCAGAAAGGTTTAGAAGATATGATGGCGCCCATGTAAACATAGCAAGTTTCGTTAACAGGTTTCAGACTTGGCAGAAAACAGAGCATGGCAGTAACAGAAATTATGAGGGCATCTTGGTGAGCTTGATTCACTCATCACAAAGCATTGCACGATAAAACAAGCATATCTACAGCAAGATGGCATGTTTATGAAGCTATCCGTGGCAAGAGCAAGATCATAGCATGTACGAAACAACTACAACAACCTCGGCAAAATTGAATATCATGTTAACAATCTGCCAGAAACATTTTATAGGAAAAGTAGAGCAAGATTAAGACATTCTATGGCACTCCATAATTGCACAAAGAGGCATGGATGGATAGAGCACAACTATATCTACAAAACATCCTTACTGAACATGCCCAAAAGTAGCACGGATCTCTTTGTAGCCACATGGATACATGGCAACAAAATAACAGCAGTCACAAACTTGGCAAAAATCCTAAGTCCCTGAAAACAGAAACATCACGAAGCCTAGTTTGCATGCTTGTGCTAGTCACCACACAGATCACAAAAATACATGGCATACACCTCTGTAAAGATAGCATGGCATAGATCAAAACACCTTTAGAGCTAATGCCCATAAGATGCACACATCAATTGCAACAAAAATAACAAATCACCAAGTTCTGATAAGTAACAACAGTAAACATCACATAGCACTATTGCACCAGAGGTTTGGGCATCAAGATGGACTCAAACGAGCATGGCATAATGGAACAAAATGAAGAGCATCTCGAGGCGAACATTTCGATATATTACACGCACGAAACGGAGCAGTATGCACGGAGATATGATGCGATGAACGGAGCAAAATTATGCAAAAAACTTCGGGACTTGGAAGATTTCGGGGGGAGGAAGAAGTCAACCGTCTCTGTGGATCGAGATCCGGCGCGCAATCGAGGCAGCGGAGCGAGCTCGCCGGAGATCGGGCGAGGGAGGAGGAGGAGGCGCCGGCGGGGAGACGGGGCGCGGTCGCCGGGGACGATGCGGGCGGTGGCGCGGGCACGGGTGTCGGCGGGGTGGAGCTCTGGCGCGGGCGTCGAGGAAGAGGACGCGGCGGCGGACGGTGGCACAGGCGGCGGCGGTCGCGGACGGCGGCGAGGCGAGGTCCGGCGGGGAGCGGGAACGGCGGCGGCGGGGGGGATCCGCGGGAGGAGGCGGAGGCGCGCGCGGGTCCCCGGGCGGCGTACGGGCTCGGGCGGGCCCGACTCGGGCTCGCCGGGCCGCGGGCGACGAGTGGCGGCGGAGACAGGTGGCGTGATCTGATTGGAGCGGGCGCGGCGGCGGAAACGTCCGGCGCGGGGCGGACGTGTCCGGCGGCGTAGAGGGAGCGGGTTAGGGTTTGGTCTGTGCGAAAAATCCGAGGGGGTTCACTTATTTAGCTAGAGGGAGCTAGGAGACTCCAAATGGAGTGCGGTTTTCGCCCACACGATCGTGATCGAACGACCGAGAGCATGGAGGGGACTTAGGTGGGTTTTGGGCTGTTAGGGGGGGTTTCTGCAACACCCAAAAGGACTTTGCGGTTACCCGTTTAACCGTTGGAGCATCAAACGACCTCCAAATGGAACGAAACTTGACAGGTGGTCTACCGGTGGTATACCAAGGCCACTTGGCAAACCTCGGTCCATTCCGAGAACATTCAACACCCGCTCATGAAAAGAAACAAGAGGGACGCGCCGGTGCGCGTGGGAGTGCCGGATTGCAAAACGGACAACGGGGAAAATGCTCGGATGCATGAGACGAACACGTATGCAAATGAGATGCACATGATGACATGATATGAGATGCATGACATGAACAAAATGCAAAACGAAAGACAAAACCCAACCACGGAGGGAATATCATAACACATAGCCGAAAATGGCAAGAGTTAGAGTTACAATTATGGAAAGTTACATCCGGGGTGTTACAAGGGTTAAAGTATTTCATCCAGACTACAATGAGCATCGAGAAGTCCTAATGAAGACAGTGAAGGATGGACGAGCAGCCATCACAAGTGGTTGGCCTAGAGTCGTGCGCGCATTACGCATGGAGGAGGGCACAATATGGGCATTCCGCTTCACCTTGTGCAGCAACCAGAATGTCTTTCGGCTCTCTCTTTACAGTCTTTAGTACAACTGTGGTTCATCATTCTTTAATTGGTGCTTCTGTAGTTCTTCCGTATGTGTACCTGTGCATCGAATTATACATTCATGGTTGAACCTATATTTGTAATAAACATGGTTGGATATGAAATAAGTGATTGCCTACTTTCAAATTCAAAACGTGTGATTTTTAAATTAGGGATTAATTAGGGATTACACTGCACACGGTTTGCAAAAGCGAACTTCTGCGATAGATGTGGAGATCAGACACGTTTCTAGGATCCGCTACGTGTGCGATCAATCTCCACTGCAACACACCAAAAACTGCAATCAATCCCACGCACCAAGAAAAAAAATGTGTGATGGACAACCTTTGCCACACAGTTTCTTCTATGCACCGTGTGTGATGCATTCAATAATGCAAACGGTAAAATTATTAATATCGTGTGCAATGGCAACGCTATCACAAACGATTTAACAGGAAAATTTTTGTGTGATGTACCTGTGAACGGAAACGTTTTCCTTGGAGCGACTGTGTGGGATGTACATACGAACGGAAACGTTTAGCGGGGACTGACTGTGTGGGATGTACTCGTTACCGGAAACAATTTCACCTATATAATTGTATTTTTAGCTCTACTATACGTATTTCCGTATTTGAGCGCTCGCCGGTCGCACACGACCTCATTTTGCCGAGCATGTGTGCCAGGAGGGCATATCCCCGACGGTTTCTGGGTCGTGTAGGTAGGACCCCCTATCGCCCACACTCACTTGGCGACAGTTCCAAATGCCATCGCGGAAAGGGTTAAAAGCCGTTTGTACAGCACCGACACGCACCAGTGTTAGAACAAGTTGCTAAATCTCAAAGAGAGTTGCTTATTGAAATGAACAATAATATGAATGACCATGCTAGTAGAGTAATGACTAGAGGAGGTAGAATGACTGAGGAACCACTTTATCCTGAGGGACACCCTAAAAGACTTGAACAAGACTCTCAAAGGATTAATACTGATGCACCTAGTCCTTCTAAAAAGAAGAAGAAAAAGAAAAAGATAGGACTTTGCACACCTCTAGTGAACCTGAAATAGAAAACCTCCTGAAGATAATAATGATGTCTCTATCTCAGATGCTGAAACTCAATCTGGTAATGAACATTCACCTAGTGATAATGAAAAAGATAATGATGATGTTCATGAACAGACCCAACCAGACAATGATAAAGAACCAGATAATGATGTTGAGATAGAATCTGCTATTGATCTTGATAACCCACAACCTAAAAATAAAAGATATGACAAAAGAGACTGTTGCTAGAAAACATGGTAAAGAAAGAGAACCATGGGTTCAAAAACCCATGCCTTTTCCACCTAAACCAACTAAGAAAAAAGATGATGAAAATTTTGAATGCTTTGCTAAAATGCTTAGGCTAGTCTTTTTGCGCACCCGTTTGACTGATATTTCAAAGATGGCCCCTTATGCAAAATACATGAAAGATATCATCACTCATAAGAGAAAGATACCTGAAGCTGAAATCTCCACCATGCTTGCTAATTATTCTTTTAAGGATGGAGTACCTAAAAAACTTGGAGATCCAGGAATACCAACTATACCGTGCTCCATCAAAATAAACTATGTCAAAACTGCTTTGTGTGATTTTAGGAGCTAGTGTAGTGTTATGCCTTTCTTTTTATATAAAAGACTTGATTTGAATAAACTCACTCCTACTGAGATATCATTGCAAATTGCTGTTAAGTCAACTGCCATACCTGTCGGTATTTGTGAGGATGTGCCCGTTGTTGTTGCAAATGTTAGTATCTTAACACACTTTGTTATACTTGAGATGCCCGAGGACGACAACATGTCGATTATCCTTGGTAGACCCTATTCGAATACTGCAGGGGCTGTTATTGATTGCAATAAAAGAAAGGTCACTTTTCATATCAATGGTAATGAGCATACGGTGCATTTTCCAAAGAAACAATTCCAAGTCAATGGTATTAATGTTATTGAAAAGTCTCCGATGGTTACACTGGAAGTTTTCAACTACCTCTACCTACTGCCAAAAAGAAATATGAAATACTTATTGTTGGGGATATGCATATCCCCGTTGAGGTAAGTTAGTGTTTCACGAAAGTTCTTCGGTTTCATGCTAATCGAAAGTGGTTGTTAATAAGACTTGATCAACCTTATTAACGGATCACTTCTGAGAGGTATGAAGTTGATGAATTTAGTAGGCACAACCTTCTGCTCCCACCTTTTGTTTCATGTTTTTCTTAGTTAACTAAATAAAATGCCATGTTTATCCTGTTTTCTGGATTTTCCGAGCAATAAAAAAAGTGACTCAAAAATAAAAGTGCTCAGAATGCTATGAAAATTTAATACGGTTTTTTCTGAATATTTTTGAATTGCTGGTGCAAATAACATCAGAGGGGGTGTGCACCTGGTTACCACAAGACACCAGGGCGCACCAGCAACCCTAGGCGCGCCCTGGTGGGTTGTGGTCCCCACATGGGTCCCCTCACTTATCTCTTTAGCCCGTTGAGGGAGTCATGGATTAAGGGGTCCTCGGCCAGCCGGACTATATACTTTGGCCAGACTGTTGGACTATGAAGATACAAGATTGAAGACTTCGTCCCGTGTCCGGGTGGGACTCTCCTTTGCGTGGAAGGCAAGCTTGGCGATTCGGATATGTAGATCTCCTTCTCCGTAACCGACTCTGTGTAACCCTAGCCCCCTCCGCTATCTATATAAACCGGAGGGTTTAGTCCGTAGGATGACAACAATCAGAATCATAGGCTAGCTTCTAGGGTTTAGCCTCTACGATCTCGTGGTAGATCAACTCTTGTAATACTCATATCATCAAGATCAATCAAACAGGAAGTAGGGTATTACCTCCATCGAGAGGACCCGAACCTGGGTAAACATTGTGTCCCCTGCCTCCTGTTACCATTAGCCTTAGACGCACAGTTCGGGACCCCCTACCCGAGATCCGCCGGTTTTGACACCGACATTGGTGCTTTCATTGAGAGTTCCACTGTGCCGTCACGATAAAGGCTTGATGGCTCCTTCGATCATCGGCAACGATGCGATCCAGGGTGAGGTTTTTCTCCCCGGACAGATCTTCGTATTCGGCGGCTTCGTACCGTGGGCCAACTCGCTTGGCCATCTGGAGCAGATCGATAGCTACGCCCCTGGCCATCAGGTCAGGTTTGGAAGCTTGAATTATACTGCCGACATCCGCGGAGACTTGATCTTCGACGGATTCGAGCCCATGTCAGGTGCGCCGCACAGTCACGATGAACATGACTTAGCTCTGCCGTCGGACGGTGTTCGGGAGACCACACCTGCGGCTACTCCGGCCCTCAATCCGGAGCAGATCGTGCCATCCGAGGACGGGTGGATGGACCCTGTCACGGAGGCCGCACACTCAGCGGTGGTAGAGCCGAATACTGATTTCACCCCCTGTGAGACCCGTGTCATCGGGCCCTTGGATTCGTCCCCGGCCACAGGCTCCGAACCGCTTGCGTCCGTGCCTATCGAATCTGATTGGGCACCGATCATGGAGTTCACCTCTGCGGATATCTTTCAGCACTCGCCCTTGGGCGACGTGCTAAATTCATTGAGGTCTCTCTCCTTGTCAGGAGACCCTTGGCCGAACTATGTCCGGCTTGAGTGGGAAGCGGACGACGAAGAAATTCGTTCCCCACCCACCACCCACTTAATAGCCACTGTCGACGACCTATCCGACATGCTTGATTTCGGCTCCGAAGACATCGACGGTATGGACGACGATGCAGGAGAAGAACAGGAACCACCGCCCACAGGGCGCTGGACAGCCTCTTCATCATATGATATATACATGGTAGACACACCCAAAGAAAACAAGGACGAGGAACGGAAGGATGCAGAAAAGGATAACCTCCTCAAGAAGCAACCAAAGCGACGACGTAGGCGCCGCTCCAAGTCCCGCCTCAGCAAAAACAGCGATAACAGCGCAAGAAAGAATAATACCCCGGTTGACTCCAAAGGAAATGACGACCACATGGACCCAGCGATAGAGCAGGATGAGCCAGCGGACGGCGAACATAGTACGGAGCCGCTGTCCGATCACGGCGACGCCGAGGGTAAAGCTCATCAACCTGTCTCCGGAGAGGAGAACAGTCCGGACGACGATGCACACATCATCCCGGAGAGGCACTTGGAACAAGAGAACCTCCATAGAAGGCTTATTGCCACCGCGAGGAGCCTGAAAAAGCAGAAGCAAAGGCTTAAAGCCGCGCAGAACACGCTCAACAGCAAATGGAACAAAGTGCTCGACACTGAAGAAAAGTATGGTGGCAGTCGCCACACAAAGAGCTATCCAAAGCGCAAGCTGCTGCCTGAATTCGACGACGAGGCTTTAGAGCCCATTGAGCCGAAAATGAAACGACCGATCAGCCGGATCGACCACCCCATGGCCGCGACAGGGCGGCTAACGACGCCGCACACAAGTCAGCGCATGATTTACGCGAGGACCCGCATAAAAAAGCCGGTATGGCCAGGTCCATCTACGGATCTAGGAAGCACGCTCCGGCACAGAATCATGGCCGCCCAAACGACCATACTGACCGAATAACAGTTCGGAATCAAAACCGAACACTACAACCGTCAGAAGAATGCCATGACACATCCAAATAGAGGGGTGCCGCGCACCCCCTATGCTTCACCGATGAGGTGCTGGATCATGAATTTCCAGAGGGATTCAAACCCATGAACATAGAGGCATATGACGGAACGACAGACCCTGGGGTCTGGATTGAGGACTTTATCCTTCACATCCACATGGCTCGCGGAGATGATCTCCACGCCATCAAATACCTGCCCCTCAAGTTGAAAGGACCAGCTCGGCACTGGCTGAAAAGCTTCCCCGAAAACTCAATTGGAAGTTGGGAAGAGCTTGAGGATGATTTTAGGGCCAATTTTCAAGGGACCTATGTCCGACCTCTGGATGCAGACGATTTAAGTCACATAATTCAACAGCCCGGAGAGTCAACCCGAAAGCTTTGGAACAGATTTCTCACGAAGAAGAATCAAATCGACGACTGCCCGGATGCCGAAGCCTTAGCAACTTTCAAACACTGCGTCCGGGACGAATGGCTCGCCAGACACCTCGGCCAGGAAAAACCGAGGACAATGAGAGCCCTAACAAGCCTTATGACCCACTTTTGCATGGGCGAAGACAGTTGGCTGGCCCGTAGTGGCACCAGCGACCCTGTTACATCTGAAGTCAGGGATGGCAATGGGAAACCGTGACGCAATAAAAGCAAGCGTCAAAACAATGAAGACAGCCCAGACAACATGGTGGTAAACGCCGGATTCAGGGGCTCTCGACCCGCTCAACGGAAAAAGCCCTTTAAAGGCAACAAAGATGGACCGTCCAGCCTAAACAAGATTCTAGACAGATTATGTCAGATTCATGGCACCTCCAACAAACCTGCAAATCACACCAACAGAGAATGCTGGGTCTTCAAGCAGGCCGGCAAGCTAAACGCCGAACACAAGGGGAGGGAGACACCAAGTGAAGACGAGGATGAGCCTCGCCAGCCGAACACTGGGGGACAGAAAAAATTCCCACCAGAGGTCAAAACAGTAAACATGATTTACGCAACTCACATACCAAAGAGGAGGCGCAAACGCACACTCCAAGACGCATACGCTGTGGAGCCCGTCACCCCCAAGTTCAACCCTTGGTCGGCTTGCCCAATCACTTTTGATCGCAGGGATCACCCGACTAGTATCCGACATGGAGGATCGGCTGCCTTGGTGCTAGACCCAATAATTGACAGATACCATCTCACCCGAGTCCTTATGGACGACAGAAGTAGTCTTAATCTAATATATCAGGACACCGTCCGCAAAATGGGGATAGACCCGATAAGAATCAGCCAAAGCAATACTACCTTTAAAGGAGTAATACCAGGCCCAGAGGCCCGCTGCACGGGCTCTCGAGTACTAGAGGTTGTATTCGGTTCTCCCCACAACTTCCGAACCGAAGAATTAACCTTCAACATCGCTCCATTCCGAAGCGGCTATCACGCACTAGTCGGAAGAACGACCTATGCTCGTTTTAATGCAGTACCGCATTACGCCTATCTTAAGCTTAAGATGCCCGGTCCACGTGGCATCATCATAGCTAGCGGAAACACAAAGCGTTCCTTACGTGCGGAGGAATATGTGGCGGCTCTAGCAGCCGAACACTGAACGGCCTCTCCAACCAGAATAAATGATCGGTCGTCAAGACCGCGGACACGGTTAGACGAGTCCGGTGCACCACTAGCTGTAACAGCTCAGATAAACCTGAGATTGGGTCGATGAATATACCCCCATAGGTGGTGCTAGGGGCTTCCCGCATGTAAAGAGGGCTACAGTTCGGCTTGGCCCTATTTAGATTGCATTTTAATGGTTCATTAAGAATAACCAATTTTTCGCACGAAGACTTTCACCTAGGTTTTTCTCTTTTACAGATGATCATCATGCTACACCCTTCCAGGATACGGCACAACGGAGACACAGGCGCAGACGTGCAGCAGGGCCCCGCTCCAAGGTTTATTTTTAGATTAAGACCCTGTGTAAACCTTTTTTACTGTCTCTTGTTGCTTCACACCCTCCGGATACTCAACACAACCGAGAGGGATGCTGGCGTTATTGGCATTTCGTCCCGTCAGACTAATGCACGTACCTGGAAATTCAGGGCTCATTATCGAGGGCGTTACTCAGCCCAGTATATGTTGTAAAGTCCGAATACCTTAGGGAGTGTTCGGCGTCGCGAGTTTGGCCTTATATTCATCAGCTCCGAATCATGTCTTTGGTCAATAGTTGGGTTTGCCCGGCTCTTGTGTTTTGCTACCTTACGTTCCGCTCTATCGGCTAAGGTGGCACCGGGAGAACTACTCTGATTGTGCCATGGTTCATTTGGATGAGCACCTCAGTTGAGAAAGCCGAAAACTGATTGTCATGATAAAGCGCGAGACTGGTCAACCACTCGATGACTCAGCGGAATCTTCGCGATTCCTCCGCATTAACGAAGGACCGGTTTTCCGGTCATGTATGTACGCGCACCGTATTTGAATGAGCGCGGAAGTATCAGGGGCTATATAGTAGCCCCACCGTCAAACTCCTATGGCTAAGTGAAAGTGTTAAAGCTATATAGTCCGATTGCCTTGTTCGCCGCGCTATCACCTCCTTAATGGACCAAGACGTTGGATCAAGTGTGAATACGCGCTTTTCTGAACACCCCCGCATTATATGCGTGGGGGCTGAAGCCGACGACTGCAAACTTTTAGGTTATATACATACATAAACGGCTGCACAGGAGGCATCATAAAACTTTCAGGCAAAAGTATAAACACAGCCTTTATAATCCAAATAGCATTGTTTTTACAATTGGGATACGTGTCACTCAAACATGATACTCTTCGAGCACTGAGCCTCTATTAAACGAGCGCCTTCTAGAACTTCTTCAAAATAGTGCTCGGCCGATACCTTGCCTATGGCCGGACCCCGGGTTGCAATAGCGGTGGCCTCCATCTCTGCCCAGTATGTCTTAACACGGGCAAGAGCCATCCGCGCACCCACTATGCATGCCGACCTCTTTATAGCGTCGATATGCGGCACAGCACCAAAGAATCGTTGCACTAAACCAAAATAACTATTCGGCCTTGGTCCCTTCGGCCAAAGATGATCCACGACAGACCTCATGGCAAGTCCGGACAACCTATGGAGCTCGGCCCACTCGGCCATTTGCTCATTTAACAGCAGCGGACGCGTTGGGGCATTGAACTGCGACCAGAACAACCTTTCCACTTCATGATCTTTTTGATCTTTGAAAAATTCAGTAGCATCAGCAGCACTCATTGCCAAGTCCAAGTACGCGTCTGCAGCGCTCCATAATTGATCCAGAGGGGCATACTTCGGATCTCCGAACTTCGTCCGCAACAAAAAAGGCTTCCCAGCCGTGATATCTCCGGCTTGACGGAGCTCCTCCTTCGCCGCCCTGATTTTGAAGTGGGTTTCCTTGGCTGTTTCCATGGCTTTCTTCAGGTCAGCCGCTTTCGCTTGGCTTTCCTTTTTAAGAAGCTCATATCGGCCGGCGGCATCTTTCAGCTCAACAGCCATCTTGGCTATTTATCTTCGCTCTGGAAATGAGCAGCCTGTTCGGCTCTTAACTCTTCGGCCGCCTTTAGGGCGGCCGCATCACTTCTCCTGGCTTGTTCCTTAGCTCGGGCAAGTTCCGCCCGAAGGGTCTCCACAGCGACAGCTCCATCTGCAGTCACAACATATTATAGATACTAGCATCATGCTCCTCTTAATATTTGTTGACCACCCAAAAATACATACCCTGTGCCTCGTCCAGCCGCTTGTTCACAAGCGTGATGTCGGCATCGGCCGCGTCAAGTTGCCGCCTCAGTTCGGCAAACTCAGCAGTCCGGCCAGCCACCGGACCCTCAGCCGCCTGCACATGAAAGCAGCGTGATAATTACCTGGGACTATGATCCTCTGTTTGCCGCCTCTGGACAACAACCAGAGTCTCAGGGGCTACTATCTGTATAGAGCACACCTGCGTGTGCGGTACCATCAAAATATATATATTACTTTGCGTACCTCAAGGCCTCTAAGCAGGCTCGTAAAAGCTTTATGCAACCCACTTTTGGCGGATGAAATCCTCTCAACCACCGTACCCATTAAAGTACGATGCGCCTCTGAGATAGCCGCTTGCTCCAGAAGACCCATCAGTGTGTCCGGTTGAGCACCGGACAGTCCCGGACTCTTTCTGTTGCTCTCCTTAGGAGCCGAATACTCTGGACTTCGGGTGGCCGAAGGGTTACCTTCTGGCCCCGGCGGATCAGGAGAAATCCTCCATGATGACACCTCAGGGTCGTCCGCCCCATGAGGTGGGGAGACAGGGGGAGGTGTTTCGCTCTCCATCATCTCCGAAAGAAGATCCCCCAAAGACGAACTCTGTCGAGAAGGGCTACGAGCCAGACTGCCAGATATATGTCTCGGTTATTGTCCCCGGAGATAAAGCAGGATATATTTGCCAAAGTACTCTTGTTCACTTACAGCTCGGTGGAGGGCAGGCCCCCCTGGCGAAGGTTTCTTCCCTCGTTTGGAAACCTTCGTTTCCAAATCTTCAGAGGCGGTCCTTTTCCTTCCTTGGGGAGAGGGGATTCTAGATTCTTCTCCCCGGTTATCCTCCTTCACGGAGACACTAATTCCCCAGTTTGGATGTGTAATGTGTGAAGCCTGCTTTCGGCTTCTTTATTCCTCCCTTTATCTTCCCCTGATGGCACTTGATAAGGTGCGTGCTCAAGCATCCTGGCTTGTACAGGATCCGGTGAGCCTTCGGGAAGGGGGGCCGAACACCTGATCCTCTCCGCCCTTCTTATCCAGTCCTGGCCGAGAGCGATTTTTTCAGAATGATGTTGTGACAAATAAAAAGACAGCATGTTCGGCCGCAGAATTAGTTACGTGGGTATCTAGACGGTTGCAGTTGAGACCCGCATCCTCGGTGGTATCGGGACACTTTATTCGTGATCCGAAGAACAATCCATACATCTCTTCGAGCGTCACGCCGAAGAATTGCTGAATAGTTCGCGGTCCTTCCGGGTTGAACTCCCACATACGGAGAGATCGACATTGGCATGGCAGGACCCGACGAACTAGCATAACTTGCATTACCTTGACAAGACTGACATCCCTCTTGAGGAGATCTCGGATGCGACTTTGCAATGTCAGCACATCATTAACTGGCCCCCAGTCAAGCCCCTTGTTGACCCATGACGCCAGTTGCGGTGGAGGGCCCGAGCGGAAGGCGGGGGCAGCTGCCCACTTTGTACCTCGGGGAGCTGTGATGTAAAACCACTCCCGCTGCCATAAGCTGGACACCTCCGGGAAGGAACCCTTTGGCCATAGAGCATCGACGCCTTTGCTTATTATGGCACCTCCGCATTCTGTGTGTCGCCCATCGATCGTCTTCGGCTTCACATTGAAGGTCGTGAGCCATAAGCCGAAGTGTGGGGTGATGTGGAGGAAGGCCTCACACACGACGATAAACGACAAGATGTGAAGGATGGAGTCTGGAGCTAGATCGTGGAAATCAAGCCCGTAATAGAACATAAGCCATCTAACAAAGGGATCAAGACTAAAGCCTAGCCCTCGGAGGAAGTGGGAAACAAATACGACACTCTCGTTGGGTTCAGGAGTGGGGATGACCTGCCCTTGAGCAGGCAGCCTGTGCGGGATTTCGGCGGTCAGATACCTGGCTTCCCTTAGCTTCTTGATGTTCTCCTCTGTGACAGAGGAGGCCATCCACCGACCTTGAAGGTTGGATCTGGACATGGTTAAAGGTCCGAAGTGCTTAGCCTGAGCTTTGGGTGTTGGAACTCGAGGTGGGGGAAGGGAATGATCGATCGTGAGAAGAAAAGGACAGGCCTTGGCCCCTTTATAAAGAGGGTGAATATCAAGCGTCCTCCGCGTGGCCATTTGGAACTTGCCTAAAATTGAGGAGTCATACTAACAAGCACGATTGGGTTACCCACGCCCATATTGATGAGAATCCCGTGATAAGGGGAACACGATCTCTGCTTCGACAAGACGTGCCAATAAAACCGCCTCGCAACACGTGCAGTGGCAGGCTGGGAAAAACGGTTCGTAATGACCGGACCACGGCAGGATGTCACGTTATGAAAAGTTGTCGGCAGATTAGATTTGTGGAATATTATACTCTCTACGGTGGTATGTGGAATTTGTTTTGCAGAGCCGGACACGATCCTTGTGTTTGAAATCTTCTATGAAGTATTCGGGGAAGGAACCCGCCTTGCAATGCCGAAGACAATCAGCGCGCCGGACTCATCGTCATTGAAGCCTGGTTCAGGGGCTACTGAGGGAGTCCTGGATTGAGGGGTCCTCGGACAACCGGACTATATACTTTGGCCGGACTGTTGGACTATGAAGATACAAGATTGAAGACTTCGTCCCGTGTCCGGGTGGGACTCTCCTTTGCGTGGAAGGCAAGCTTGGTGATTCGGATATGTAGATCTCCTTCTCTGTAACTGACTCCGTGTAACCCTAGCCCCCTCCGGTGTCTATATAAACCGGAGGGTTTAGTCCGTAGGACGACAACAATCAGAATCATAGGCTAGCTTCTAGGGTTTAGCCTCTACGATCTCGTGGTAGATCAACTCTTGTAATACTCATATCATCAAGATCAATCAAGCAGGAAGTAGGGTATTACCTCCATCGAGAGGGCCCGAACCTGGGTAAACATTGAGTCCCCCGCCTCCTGTTACCATTAGCCTTAGACGCACAGTTCGGGACCCCCTACCCGAGATCCGCTGGTTTTGACACCGACACCCATGTCATCTCCTACCTCCAGGAAAAAAAATCACCATAGCTCTCTCTCTCTCTCTCTCTCTCTCGTGTTCTTGCTCTCAAACCCGCGGATTGTGATCTCTTTGCTCGAAGCTCCGTTTCGGAAACTGTTTTGGGGAATTGCTACTTGGTATGTGACTCCTCCATTGCTCCAATTAGTTTTTGCTTTAGTGGTTTATATTTTGAATAATCTGCTACTTTTGGTGCTGCTGTAGATGGGCTTGCATGTTGAATTCTTAGAGTTCTAAGTAGTTTGAATGCTTGATATGGCCTCTAGGCATCCAGATGAGTAGTTGCTATCAACCTTATGAAGTTGTGTTGACAAAAATTTGGTGTCCTATTTTTTCCAGAAATTGTATGCAAATAAAAATGCAATTCTTTAGGAGTTCTTCGAGGAGGAGGTCTACGAAGGAATCATCTAGTAGTGGCTCGATACGTCGGTCTTATGTTGAGCCAAGTGCAAGCTCAATGCGGGATGCTACTATCAAATCATGCTTCTGGCCGTGCAATAATTTCATGGTGAGTGCAGGTATTACGGAAGAGTTTGAGCAATATGTGCACAACGCCGAGCTTGGCCCCTACATCGAAGATAAGTGCATTCAGCATCTCAACCTCACAGAAACATTCACTAAGAAATTGAAATACCATCCTTGTGAGTCTAGAGTTTCATTTAGTCTTTATGATTATCCTTTTACCATGCCTCTAGTCGTGTTCTGTGAAGCCTGTAAAATTCCATATTGGGGTTCGTTGGACGAACTGCCAAAATCTGAGTATGAGTCATTTTTGACAAATCTCTGCTATGGAGAGGATAGAGGAGTGACACAAGGTAGAATAAAAAGTATTCATTCCCATCAATTCAGTAATTTGCACTCTTTAATGGCAAATGCGTAGTAGGCAAGCAAGATTGTAGCACACTATGTGCTCCTGATTTGAGCCTCATACACACCGCTTTGACTGGAATTAAACATTATAATCTTGGAGCAATCGTTGCACGGAGGCTGCAAAGTAATGCTGAGAGTGGTCACTTTTATGGTGGGATTTATGCTTCTCGTTTAGCTAAAGAGGTGGGTGTAACACCTCTACCTGATGACCCTATCCTACCTACTCAGTACTTAGACTTTGATGGCATGAACCATCATAAGTTCCTTATGGGCACAGTTGAAAATTATACTTATAACTTGAGGTTCAATGAAGAACCCATTGTGCCTGTTGTTTTTCCTGTGCCTACTCTCTTTGATTATCACAGCAAAAGAAGATACTGTGTTCTTGAGAACGAGGCCCGCGTGTACAACACAGAGGTCGAGGCTACTCGGCGGTCTGAGGAGGTTGTACCAAGAGCCTCTATGAGCTATCATTCATATTACTATCCAGGCTGCAGATGGTGATTACCGAGCTAGGGCAGAAGCCTAAGCTTGGGGGAATACATATTTCCACCAACATTACATTCATGTTCACACATTTCATTCCAGTTTTCTGTGTTCACACTTTTTCATTGTATAATCTATGCTAGATTTATTTTCTCACTTTCTTCTTGTGTGTTTGAAAAACTTTGAGAAAATCAAAAAATATTTCCCGCTTCTTTTCAGTTTTTCTTTCTAGTTTAATTAGTTGTAGTATTAAAAGAAAACCCAAAAAGATTTCTCGATTCTTCTTTTGCTTGTTGGGAGCTTTCCCGTGTAAATAGTTTTTCTCGTTTTTGTTTTTCCTTCTTTAACTTGCTTTCTTCAAGAAAAACTAAAAACTCAAAAAATATTTCAGTGTGTTTCTCTGAATTTCTTTTCTTTTTGTTGAGTTGTACCAAGGAGAAGACCACGATGAAAATGTTGAGAGGCTATTATATGCATTGTTGTTGATCTAACAAAGAGCCCATATTACCCTGTCTTCTCCTTTTGAATAAAATGTTTGCAGATTCCAGCTTAGTCCACGCCACTCTTGCAACATTATTATTTTCGTATCATTCGGTCGTGCAAGTGAAAGGCAATAATGACGATATTTGATGAAGTGACTGTGGCAGAGAGAAATGGGTATGAACTCAACTTGTTTTGTTTTTGTAAATATGTTTAACCTAGTATCCATGATTCAGCATATTATGATCAAACATGTTTGCAATGACAATTAGAGATTATAGTTGCTCATGCCATGCTTAAGTAGCTAGGAGTGGATAATGATTTATCTGGATGTCAACATGTAGTATGACGATATGGTATCCTCCTCTGAATGTTTCAAGTGGCTTGACTTGGCACATGTTTATGCATGTAGTTGAATCAAAACCAACATAGCCTCTATGATATTTATGTTCATGGTGTTCATATCCTACTCATGCTAGTGTTCAATGTTGATTATGTATAACGCATGTTCATGACCGTTTTCGCTCTCTAGCTGGCCGCTTCTCAACCTATCTGCTAGCCTTCGCGTGTACTAAGCGGAAATACTGCTTGTGCATCAAAATCCTTAAACCCAAGTTATTCCAGATGAGTCCACTATATCTACCTATATGCGGTGTCACCCTGCCGTTCCAAGTAAATTTGCATGTGCCACCTCTAAAATTTCAAATGAACATCTGTTTTGTGTGCCTGGACCGCTCATGGAGCGACAGGGGGCGGCCAGTATCTTCCATGTTAAGCAGGTTATTCTCATGATGAGTGTTTATTCACTCATCCTTGCACGCGCGCGGGGGGGGGGGGTAATAGGGATGCCTAGTCCCATATTCAAAAATTGCAAATAATTAAACAAAACTACCCCAGGATTGTTGTTGGTATGGACGGTACCCGTGGATTTGGCTAGCCGTGGAGTGTGTTTGCTGGTGGAGGGGGAGTAAAACTTTACTTTTATCGCTTCGGAACCGCCACTAGTGTGTTTAGCACGGAAAATATTGATAACTCTTGGTCGTAACGTTGATAGGAAGGGTGCACCTCCCAAAATTATATTTATCTCTGTTTTAAGCTTTGAGCTCTAGCACCTCTGCAAATCCCTACTCCCCTCTATGAAGGGACCATCTATTTAATTTTATGTTGAGTCATCACCTTCTAAAACAAGTGCTAGATCTGAGAGCACTATTGTCATCCTCATGCATTGTGTATAGTTAATGTTGGATGCATCATGACTAGATCTTTTCTACCATGAATTACAATGTTTAGTCGCTGCTTGAACTTTGGAGGTGCTCTGCATTTATGTTTTGCGGTCCCAATAAGGCTAGCGAGATACCACTGTTGTCATATTATATCATGATTGTTTTGATAAAGTGCTCGCATTTGATATATCTTATTATTGCTCTCTAGTTGATTATGCCATTGATATGAGTTAATATAATTTCTAAGAGTTATTGTTGACATGGTTAGTCATAGTCTTTGTTGAAAACCTAGGTGCTACTTAGGAGGTGTTTGTTTCAGCAATTTTCATCAGTCACATGTTTAGGCTGTAAACGGGTACCGTTACCTGCTTTTGGTGACAAACCTATGTAATCAGGTCCCTCCGTAATCAGTTCCAGGCTAGCTATTGATCGATACCCCCACCCCCACCGTTAAAGGTTTCCTACCACTCGCGAGTGCTCCTCCCCCGCGACTCCTCCTCCGCTCAATCTGTCTGCACTGCCGCTACCTTCCTTCAAGTCCAGCGCCACCACCTCCCATCGACCTGCTTCAAATCAGCGCCTCCACCTCCGCTCGACCCTCTTCGAGTCCCGCCTCCAGCGTCGCTGCCTCCCATCGGTCCTCTCCTTCTAATCCAATCGCCGGAAATGACCACGCCAGCCGGCGGCGGCGGCGGCGAGGATGGACCCATGAAGCCGTCGACGTGGAGGAGTAAGGCCTATATCTGGATCGATCTCTTCCTCCTCCATCAACCTCCTGCAGATCTTGGGGTTACTTGTCCATCCCTTCTTGATCTTGAAGGGACCTATTTCGTTTACACAGCTCAACCAAACAAGATATGGATTTTCCACTTTGGAGCCATTACGTCCTGTATCCTGATTCCCTTTACGATTACGTTAACACTCCTCAAAACAAACACCTGTTTAAGATTATTTATGTAAACAAGAGCAAAAGAGTTCATAAAAGTTTTTCTTTTTCACTTTCAATTTGTCAACTGAATTTCTTGAGGACAAGCAAAGGTTTAAGCTTGGGGGATTTGATACGTCTCCATCATATCAACTTTTCCTAACGCTTTTTCTCTTGTTTTGGACTCTAATTTGCATTATTTGAATGAAACTAACCTGGACTGACGCTGTTTTTCAGCAGAACTACCACGGTGTTGTTTTTTGTGCAGAAATAAACGTTCTCGGTTTGGAACGAAACTTTTTAGAGAATTGTTTCAGAATAAATAAAAAATACTAGAGCCAAGAACCACCGAAGGGGGTGTCCTGGCTGGGCACAAGACACCAGGGCGCGCCCCCCGCTGGCACGCCCTAGTGGGTTGTGCTCACCTGGTGGTCCCGCTGACCCTAATTCCAACTCCATAAATACTTATTTTCGGAGAAAAAAATAGGGGAGGAAGTTTCATCGCGTTTCATGATACGGAGCCGCCGCCACATTGAAAGTGAATTGTATTCCATGAATATGATATCTATCTAATGTGATATATGGAATATATGACAAAGCTGGAGTCTTGGAGTATTTCGATCGATCGGTCATGTAGGCCTGAGTCAGACATCAATGTTCTTCATTGGGAGGCAAAATCTGGAGCCCGTTCGAGGCTCCAGAGAGGGGAATCTTCGGTCTTCGTCATCACCAATACTCCATCACAAATTCCATTATGCTCCCCACCGGGAGTTAGTAATTCCTTCATAGGCTCGCTCACCGCTGAGGAGCTGGATGAGATTCATCATGTAATCGAGTTAGTTTTGTTAGGGCTTGATCCCTAGTATCCACTATGTTGTGAGATTGATGTTGTTATGACTTTGCTATGCCTAATGCTTGTCACTAGGGCCCGAGTGCCATGATTTCATATCTGAACCGTTTATGTTTTCACCATTATATCTATGTACTAGATCCGATCTTGCAAGTCATATTCACCTATTACGTGTTATGATCCATAAACCCCCGTGTGACAGTAATTGGGATACTTTCCGGTGATGACCGTAGTTTGAGGAGTTCATGTATTCACTATGTGCTAATGCTCTGGTATGGTTCTCTATTACAAGGAGGCCTTAATATCCCTTAGTTTCCTTATGGACCCCGCTGCCATGGGAGGGTAGGACAAAAGATGTCATACAAGTTCTTACCATAAGCACGTATGACTATTTGCGGAATACATGCCTACATTATATTTATGAACTGGAGCTAGTTTTGTATCGCCCTAGGTTACGACTGTTATATGAGGAATATCATTCAACGAATCCACCGATCCAATGCCTACGAGTTTTCCACATATTGTTCTTGCTAAGTTACTATCGCTATTGCTACTGTTACAACTTCTACAAAATTTTTACTGCCGCTACTGTTACCACTGCTATTGTTACCACTGCTATCAAAATTATCATACTACTATGCTACTAATCACTTTGCTGAACATATTTAATCTCCAGGTGTGGTTGAATTGACAACTCAACTGCTAATACTTGCAAATATTCTTTGGCTCCCCTTGTGTTGAATCTATAAATTTGGGTTGAATACTCTACCCTCGAAAACTATTGCTACCCCCTATACTTGTGGGTTATCAATGATCCATAGCAGATCTATCAGGGCCGACACTGTCCAGTCGGCTCACAGCCCAGTTGCCCTGAGGAAGAACAGATAGTCGCCTCCGCGATGAGATGATCGAGACCGCCACCAGGATCAGTACCTAGATCAGGGCCGTGATCAGTTTGCACCTCAGAGACATCGTGATGACCACCATAGTATGCCAACCCCCCTCTGAGGGATGACTCATACGCGCCCGGGCCGTATGATGGTAGACGTCCGTATGGTGATGACCGGAGGGCCAGCCCTCCTTGTTATGGTGGCGGTGGTTACCATAGGGAGCCAGTCGATCTCCGCGATCCACGGTTCAATGTGAGATTAGTTCTCACCTAGAATCTGGTTGATAGAGGTAGAGCTCACAGAGAGAATATGGACAAAGACCATTCTAGTGGAAGCGGGGCATTCATCTTCGGGCCTGAGTGTTTCAGCAGAGCCATCAGGGCTGTAGAGATTCCCCCTAACTTCAGATTGGCAGCAGGAATAAGTAGTTTACCAGTGAGTCCAAACCAGAGACGTGGTTAGAAGATTACGCGCGGTTGTGTAGATTGGAGGAGGCAATGATTATGTAGCCATGAAGCATTTGCCCCTGATGTTGGAAGGGTCAGCTCAGGCTTGGCTAAACCAACTAACCCCTGCTAGCATATACTGTTGGGAAGATCTGGCTCGAGTGTTCATCAAAACATTCGAAGCCACGTGCAAGCATCCTACTGGGTTGACTGAATTGCAATACTGTGTTCAGAAGCCGAATGAAACTTTAAGGGAGTACATTCAATGTTGGACTACACTGCATCATGTGGTTGAGAATGGCACCGAGCATCAGGCGGTCTGTGCCTTCTAGGCAGGTGTCAGATATAGGGAGCTCATCCTGAAGTTTGGTCGGTCAGAACCCTTGACCATGAGCAGAAAGATGGAAATTGCCACTCGGTATGCGAATGGCGGAGAGGAAGACCATCTTCGTAATGGCAAAGGAAAGACCAGTGAGCCCAGTACGGGGAGCAATAACCCCAGTCGAAAGCAGAGGCGCAAGGCCGAGGGCCAAGGTCAGGCTAAAGCCGCGGCTTTGGCCGGAAAAGCCAAGAACAAAGGGAAAGCCAAAGAGAAGTGGATCGTCAAGAAGAAGAGAGATCAGTTAGGTCAGGATGTCCTTGATTTGCTGTGTCATTGTCGTGGGTGAACACGGTCACCTATGGGGCCATGAGCCTCTTTGTGGTTCGGCAAGGGGGAGATCACGTTGCACAAAGAGCGGAAGCCATGGAGCAGCACGACAACGATGACACTAGTGGTTTTTACGCAGGTTCGGGCTGCCGAGAAGCGTAAAACCCTAATCCTACTTTTGGTGGATTGGGTGAAGGAATCACAATAACATGCAATGCTCAAGCCCGGCAAGGTGGCCTCGGGGGAGCAACTATGCGTGTACAAGTGTGAGGGGGTTCGAATCCCTCTAAAGGTTGCCTTGGACCTCCTTTTATAGCTTAAGAGGTAACCACAGTGGTAAAACAGTCAATATCCTGTGATTAGATAGCAAACAATGCTATCATACCTAACTCTGGCACTTAGGACAAAATGCCAGAAATGTTGTTTAGGTGGCGTGCGGGGGTGCATCCCTGGCAAGCTTATGTCACCGCTTAACACCTTTTGCTTATCATCTTGACACGCCTTTGGACGGGTGTCAAATGGATATGATCTGCTTTCTATCATTCTCCCATGTGTTTAGTAAGAGCCACTTAATCACCTGGGGGGCTTGACACCGCATGGACAAGTGATTGGCGTTGCGACGCGATGGAGCGGTGGTGATTATTCTGTGCCTGCCGGGGGCGGTGCTTGCCGGGCCTTCTTGGAAGGGATGTGCGCCTGGGTCCGTGGTTGCCCCGGAGGCACGACTGGCAGGGGCTTGGCTTGCGGTATCGACCTTGCCGGCCTCTCCTGGCTGGCAAGGGACACTTCTCTTTGAACCTTGATTTATATGCTTGGCTTGGTCTTCTTGATCCGCTCCTTGATCTCACGAAGATATCTTACTTGCTTCTTCATTAACCTGTGATTGAATCAGTTTCCGGTTTTCCCGTGAGTCGTGTGGGACGACGTGGTGTTATCCACATAATGGCCCGCAGGCTGCCCACGTTCACGGGGAGGTAACTGGCATTTTACCCATCCCACTACTCCTGCCGTTTCCGCCACGTACGCTACATGCATTGCGCAGGGTTGGTGGCAGACGCGTAGGGTGCGGGAATTAGTGCCATGGCAGAAACCTTAGCACCGTGGGTAGGCACAGGAGGGCGGTCGTCGATTCTGGATGTCGTTAGCGGTGTAGAGGGAATGGATTGGCGGAGTGGGGCGGTTGCCTTCTGGGTGGTGAGGAGCCAACCCTCGGCCATGCTCCTCTAGAAAAGGAAGCGTGGGCGAAGAGCTCACCCACACACATCCACTCCTTCTTCTTCCTGCGTCCTTCTCTCACTATGGTGAGGGGAAGAGTACGCGGTCGTGCTCCAGTGGTGGCGACAAGGGTCTCTTCTCGGCAGTGCCTCCCTGGCCCAGCTGGAGATGCAAGGGTAGAATCCAGCGCACAGGGTGGTGCCGCAGGACGTGGGCGCGGCCGGCATGGCGCTCTGGGCCAGGGAGGACGCGATGGAGGCCCTGCTACTCCCCCTCCAACTGTTCCTGCTCCGATGGAAGGCCACGTCAGGGACACGTCGCTGTAGTTCATTGTCAGGCTACGCAAGCCCCCGCACAACCGTCTTCGGCTTCCTACCCCTTTTGCAAGGGTAATGGAGGTTGAACAACCATATGCGTTCAAGCTGCACATGAGGGGTTGCTGTAATGGCAACATGCAGGCGGACATGGAGTTCCCCGTGCCTCATGTAATGCTTCTCTGGCATGGCTAGAAAACCTTCACTCGTCCCCATAGCTTGGCAGAGGGGCACATCCTCCATTTTAAGTTAATGGAGGCAGATTTGCTCTTCATCAAGGTCATTGGGTGTTCGGGTGCTCGCTTAGGGAGCTGCGCAGAGAGCTTGACCGACGATGAAAGCTTTTCCTCGAGCGACAGCGACGAAGAGGATAGTGACGACGATGACAATGATGCCAAGCTGGAGGACGACGGCTCTGACTCCAGCTGAGCGTCGATCGCACCGTCACCGTCATCTAGGCACAGGTAACACCATCATCTGCACCAGGCCTTCTCCCCGGCAGAGCGATTTGCCGGGGTGTTGGGTGTGGATGCCTCCGCCTTCTCCAGCTGAACTCCGGCAGACTTCCTTGTGTACTCCGGCTTCATCTTGACTGCCAGTGTTCCTCCTGCTGCGTTCCCCTGGTCTTGGCGGTGGTGACCAGGGCATCGCCTAGCCACTCCTTTCGTCCGTCGTCTTCGTCCTCGCCCTCCCGGTCTTGTCAGGCTGCGTCCCGCGGGCCCTAACAGGGTTAGGCTGCGCTTCTGCCGAAGCACTTCTTTTGCCCTTTTCACCTCCCACTGTAGCTCCTAGGAGGAGAGGGACAAGAAAGGCATTAAAGGGCACTTATCTTTTTTTAATTCCAAAGATGTAGGCATGTGCCAAACTTTAGTCTAAATTATGTAATATTCCACCCATATTTGGACCCTGTATGGTGTGTACTTGTTCAGCAGCGTATTAATGAAAAAAGATATGCTTGCCGGGTGTTTGCGCATGTATCATGTCCATGCTGAGGAATGACTCATTATTTCCCAATAAACAAATCTTTCCGACAAGATATCTTGCCAGTCCCTTCTCATGCTGCCGCGGGAACCGGCCCCTTGTTAACCCTTCTCCAAATGCTACTGCAACCACCCTGACTGAATTAATACTTTGAATCAAAAAAGGGGCGGGAGCACAAATGTTGAGGGTTACTAGGTTTTTCTACGGACAAGTTTTTCATACAGAGGTACACTATGGATGGCTAGGGGAACTTATCTGCTTTATGCTGCCGGGGGTCGATACGCAAGCTTGTTCTCACTTTTTCTCCTTGGGAGTTTATCCACGGCAGGGGCCCTGTAGTTAGTACAGGGAAAAAAATACTAGCCTACGACCCTCTCTCAATGATCATAGCAAAGTTACACTGAAATAAACATGCATGCAAGTTTTTAGGCACCAACGCTTCGTTTTATTATCTTTGCACAAGGTCTGCGCCTGGCTTTGTACAAAGGGTTACATGCACATCAGCAAGGCATGTACAAAAGGTGGTTGCCGAGGCTGAGCCCGGCAGCCGCGCCTTACGGGTAGAACTTGCGAAGATGCTCAATATTCCATGAGTTTTGCACTTTAATGCCATCTTCGGTCTCTAGACGGACTGTGCCAGGTCTGGTGACTTGTGCTACCCAGTAAGGGCCTTCCCACTTCGGCGTCAACTTTTTGGAACCCTTGGCGGATTGAATACGCCTAAGGACAAGGTCGCCTTCCTCAAGGCTCCGGGCATGAATCATGTGGCTATGATAGCGGCGCAGGGCTTGCTGGTTGCGTGCAGCACACACAACGACCCGGAGACGATCTTCCTCGAGGAGCACGACATCGTCATGCCAAAGCTGTTCTTGCATTACTTCATCATAGGCAAGTACTCGAGGTGCCCGTATATGAGTTCCATGGGGAGCACTGCTTCTGCCCCATACACTAGGGAGAAGGGAGTCTGACTGGTGGCTCGATTTGGTGTCGTACGGAGGGACCAAAGAACCACCACAGCTCATCAATCCATCGTCTGCCACATTTCTGCAATTTATCAAAAGTTCTCATCTTGAGCCCACGCACTACTTTAGCATTCATCCTCTCAGCTTGTCCATTGCTCCGGGGATGAGCAACAGAGGTGAAGGAGACCTTCCTCCCAAGGTTTTGGACGTACTGCATGAAGGTGCGGCTCGTGAATTGGGTGCCATTATCTGTTATCACTCTGGCATGTACTCCAAAATGGCACACCAATCCTTTCAAGAACTTGACAGCTGATTGTGCGGTCACCTTCCTCACTGGCTCCACCTCAGGCCACTTTGTACACTTGTCGATTGCAACGTACAAGAATTCAAAGCCCCCGGTGGCATGGGGGAAGGGGCCCAAGATATCGAGCCCCCAGACCAAGAATGGACAGGACAAAGGGATCATCTAGAGAGCTTGAGCTGGTTGATGAATGTTCTTGGAGTGTAACTGGCAGGCTTCACACTTGGTGACTAGCTTAGTTGCATCTTGGAGGGCTGTGGGCCACTAGAAATCCTGCCTGAAGGCTTTTCCGACCAGAGCTCTTGATCCAATGTGAGAGCCACACATACCCCCATGAATCTCCGCCAACAACTTCAGCCCGTCTTCCCAGCAGATGCACTTCAATTTCTCCCAATTTGGCCTTTTTTTGTACAGAGTGTCATGGACAAACTGGTACATACTGGATCGTCGGGCTACTTTTTCAGTTTCTTCATGCTCTTCGGTAAATTCTCCTATTTGAAGGAAATGGGCTATGTGATGCGCCCAAGTTGGAGCCTATAGCTTGACAACAAGAACCAAAGGCACCTCCTCATTTGTGGGAGCGCTACCTTCTACTGGAAGAACTTGTGGTTCTGCAGGAGGGTGCGGCTAACCAACCGAAGCAAGGCTACCCTCGTCAGCCTCTCTACCAGCAGCTTCGGGGAGGTTTGCCGGGAAATGCTTGTCGGGGTTCAACTCTCTCCTTTTTGTGGCCATCATTGCAGGAGATACTGATGGTTGAGTTAGGTGGAGGACAAAAGTTCCTGGTTCCACAGGGAGCTTTTGTGCGGCACATTTTGACAAGTGATCGGCAATGCCATTTTCTGCTCGTGGCACGTGCTCAGCTTGTAATCCATCAAAGTGCTCTTCCAATTTTCTCACTTCCTCCACGTATGCCTCCATCAACGGACTTTGATAATCTTTGTTGACTTGCCTCATCACCAGTTGAGAATCTCCATGAATGATTAGTTTCTTAATTCCCAATTCCACTGCAATTCTAAGTCCGGCAAGGAGGCCCTCATACTCAGCCGTGTTGTTGGTGGCCTTCTCCCGGGGAAAGTGCATTTGTAGCACATATTTGAGATGCTCTCCAGTGGGCGTGACAAGAAGCAAACCGGCTCTGGCACTCTGCAATGAGAAAGCACCATCAAAATACATGATCCACTCCCGAGGCGCCTCCTTGCTGGGGAGAGTTGTCTCTGGTACACTTCGTCTAGGGTGGGCTTCGATTCTGCAATGAACTCTGCCAATGCTCTGCTCTGAATGGTTGAAGTGCTTTCATATTTTAAGCCAAAGTTTGATAATTCTAGAGCCCACTCGACTATTCTGCCTGTGGCTTCGGGATTCCTCAATATGCGCTGTAGTGGGAAACGGGTGACAACTGTGATCTCGTGAGCTTGGAAGTAGTGACGTAGTTTCCTCGAGGCCATGATAAGGCCGAAGATCAGCTTTTGCACTCCAGAGTACCTTGACCTAGCCCCCTGTAACAGGGAGCGGACAAAGTACATTGGCCGTTGCACCACTTTCTTCCTTGCCGCGGTTTTGGTATTGCCTTCACTGACCAGCTCTGCCTCCCTCTGATCTGTGTCCAGTCCTGCCGCCACTGGTTCAGTTCCATCTCCTGCGGGGACAGTCGCTGCGGCTGCTTCCTCATCCACTTCTCGCAGCGCCACTAGCTCTGCACTAACCATGATTCATTGCCGCTAAGTATAGCAGCAACGGTTCTTGTGCTTTAGGCGCGACTAAGGTGGGAGCAGAGGAAAGGTAGGTTTTCAAATCTTGCAGCGCTGCTTCTGCTTCCAGGGTCCACTTCATCGGGCATGCCTTCTTGAAGATTTGGAAGAAGGGTAAGGCACGCTCGCCAGACTTGGAGATGAATCTACTCAGTGCGGCAACGCATCCAGTCAAATGCCTTACATCTTTAACAGTCTTGGTGCTTGAATTTGCTTTGCCTTGATCTTGTCGGGGTTTGCCTCTATCCCTTGCTGGGACACAAAGAAACCAAGGAGCTTGCCGGATGGGACACCAACCACATATTTTTCAGGGTTTAGCTTCAAATTGATCTTGCACATATTTGCAAAGGTCTCTTCCAAGTCTTGGATGAGCGTTGATTTATCCCTGGTCTTGACCACTATATCATCCATATAAGCTTCTACATTCTTGTGCAGCTGGGGTTCGAAGCCAATCTGCACTACCCTTGCAGAAGTGGACCCGACGCTCTTAACCCGAAGGGCATTCGTACAAAGCAGTACGTGCCACATGGAGTTATGAACGCGATCTTCTCTTCATCTTCCTTGGCCATGAATATCTGATGGTACCTAGAGTACGCATCCAAGAAGGATAGAAAATCACACCCGAAAGTGGAATCAACAATTTGGTTAATACACGGCAAGGGGAAAGGGTCTTTTGGACATGCTTTGTTGAAGAATGTGAAGTCAATGCAAAGCCTCCATTTCTCGTTTGCCTTGCGTACTACCACTGGATTCGCTAACCAAGTTGGATGTAGTACTCCCCTGACCAAACCGGCTGCTTCAAGTTTCTTGATTTCCTCGGCAATAAACTGCTACCGCTCCAAAGCTTGCTTTCTGACCTTCTGCTTGACGGGCCGAGCATGAGCGCAGACATCAAGGTGGTGCTCTATTACCTCCCTGGGAACACCGGGGATGTCAGATGGTTGCCAAGAAAACACATCGACATTCGCCCGCAGGAAGGCAACGAGTGCCATTTCCTATTTGTCGCAAGGGTGGCGCTGGTGGTGAATGTACCGCCAGCGCCATCCCGCCTAGCCGGAACCCTGTTCACAGCAGGTGAAGCAACCTTGGGTCTCTTGCTAGTGGAACTCTCCGGCAGGTCATCAACAGGCGTGGCGCACTCCGAAGAGGCGCGCTTCCCAGAGTCCTTGCCGGCATCTCTGCTAGCCTTTTTTCCTTCTTTGTTTCCTTGGCGGGGGCTAGGGCATCAACTGCCTCAGTTGCTACCACATCCCGGTACATCTTGTCCACACATATGATTGCATCTTTCTTGTCTGATGGGATGGAAATGACGCCCATCGGACCTGGCATCTTCAAAGTGTTGTAGGCATAGTGGGACGCCGCCATGAACTTTGCCAGAGCTGGACGACCAAGAATCCCATTGTAAGGCAAAGGAAGTTAAACAACGTCAAACATGACCCTCTCGGTCCGGTAGTTTAGTTCGCCGCCAAATGTCACATGCAATGTGATCTTCCCCTTGGGTCGGCTCCTGCCGGGGGTGGCGCATGTGCTTTTCGAAAGTAAAGTGGGAACATTAGCTGACCAATTAAACATTCTCTGTTTTAGTACATGTCAGCATCATATCAGATTCGGTTTGAGCAATTAAGTTTGGAATTATGTGTGGCATGTTGTTTAGCTTGATGGGTTGAGGAGCACTGCTTGCACGTACGTCTCGAAGCGCCTACGATGATGGTACTGAATATATGGGAATGTCTACATGCAAGTCGCCCGACTTTCGTCATTTGGGTCAGTCGACCATTTCAGGCGGTTGGATGAACATCCTACGTCTGCTAACCCTTCTTCTTCCTTGCCTCTTATTCTTCCCCTACAGACCACCGCACGGGCCGCCGGCCGAACCACCGGCCCTCACCCTCCCCTGAACCGCCCACCACCTCCGGTCTTCCGCCGCCCCGGCCCTCCCTCTAGCTAACCCCACCCACATCGAGTTTTGCCTCCGGCGAGGCCCCACCATAACACGACGAGAGCCCCCCACAACCACTGTCCCCACCCGAAACCCTAAAATAGATAATGGGGCAGCCCTTCGGTGAGCCCCTTCCTTCCCTCCGGCGAACTCCCAAAAATGGACTGACCCCAATTTGAAATCCAGTCGCCTGTCATTTAAGCTAATGCGGAATATAAAAGGGGGAAAAGCATAAGCATTGCGAGTATAGTGGTGAGCGTGCCATGGCGGATCTGAAGGTGCAAACCGGACAAAGGCAACTTCGCAACCAATGTTTGGTTTCAACTAACAAGTAAGATTCTAAGTGATGGACAAGAAATCACAGTAAAGAAGTGGCAGTCTATTTTCTTGCTGAGATAAATAACTTGAGCAGATACGATAGAGTACCGCCTTAGTGTGGCGGCATGTAAGCATCTGCTGAGGCGTTGAGGGTGCTGCGGTAGCGATGGCTGTCGGCGGCGTGGAAGCAGATCTAGGAGGGTAGACGGTGGCGGCGAGGGAAATATCCCGGCATGGTGGACGAGACGGTCATATGAGCGGCCTCGGCAAGGTGGACGACAGCGCAGATGAAGCGAGAGGACACGATGCAAGGATCCTGGTCCGAAGCCGTGGATTAGAGAGGTCAATCTCTTGTAATGGATGACGGCGTCATGGTATTAGCTCCGGCATGGTGGAGGAGGACGGTGGTGGATGGGTGGCGAACTGAGGAGACTGCGGTGGAGAGGGTGTTTTGGCGCCCACAGAGTATGAATGGGGAAACAGAGGGAGAGAGGTAGGGGGAACTATGTCTTCAGGGCGCGCTTGTCTCAAATGATAGGAAATTTACAAACTTATCCCCCATTTAAAATTTCCTACATCACAACAATATTAGTCGGATGGTAATCTCGCATACACCGAATATTTGCGGACAAAGATTTTTCGTCCGAGGATAGTTTGTTTAGGCGCGCACCGTGTATGAATCGGGGAGGTGAGAGGCAATTTCGGCCAAGGAGAAGTTGTGTTTTGGCGCACCGTGTATGAAAATCTGGGGAGGTGAGAGGCGGAGGCGGTTATGTCATGTTTGATTGAAATTACAAGCCTACCCCTATCGAAACCTATAGAAATCAAGCAGATAGGCTTTGCGTGTCAGGGATAGGCAGTAATTTCCATCTCACAGATTTTGGTTTTGGGCGGTTACTGCAAGTTTCCGCACTTCATTCAAATTTTTGCAGAAAAAGAGTGCACGTTTACTGTGCCAACTCAATTCAAATCCATTTTGTATTTTTTCCAGGGAGGATCCATTTTGTATTCGAATACAAATCTATGTACATCATTTTTGAAATATACTTTCAAAAGCACAACACCCTTTATACATAAATATGGTTTACAAATGGCATGATCTTAGATTCATAAGGCTGGATCCATCTTACTTTGGATTTTCAAATATTTGAAACCACTATATGTTGAAATCCAATGTATGCATTCCTCGCTAACTGTCTCCAATTAATGTATCTTTCATGCGGTTTATTTATTTATTTCTCAAACACGTATAATGTGTTTGACACATGCAACATATAGTGTAACCCCGTTTAGACATTAATTTCATATAAACCATGCATTGTCTCTAATTAAAGAATCCATAGATCACTAATATTGGTAAACTATATAACATTACATGTGTCCCCAAATTCAAATAAATATGCATGTTTGATAGACCAATTTTCGTTATGATATTATCGATGTCGTGATCTCTAGGTTAAATATTTGAATCCCCTTTAATCCAGATATTCGTCTCATATAGCTATCACTCATGCTTATATCTCTCTAGACCTATACGCCTTCACCGTCTCTCGAGTATCACTCATGCTACTTGTATGTCGACAACGGTCTTTTATCTTCGTAACACACTGACGGTACTCGCTCCCTCGACCTTCATTCTATCTCTCTCTAAGTATATCTTGCTCCCTGCTGTGTGTCTCTAACTATGATTCTCCCTGTGAAATCTCTTTCTCTCACACAAACACAAACTTCGTCTCCCGGGGTCTCATTTCTCTCTACTATTCCCCTGTATGCCGCTCGCACACCCCCTCTCACACAGACATGTCTTGCTCTCATTAGGTATGAGAAGCTACGACTCTCCCTCTTAAATATCTCTTTCTCACACGCAAACACAAACTCTGTCTCTCAGGGTCACATATCTCTCCACCATTCCCTTATATGTCGCTCACACAATCTCTCTCCCTAGGGATATCTTGCGTTCCTTGATATGTCTCTCTAGCTATGGCTCTCCTTGTGAAATATCTTTCTCTCTCGCAAACATAAAACTCCGTCTCTCGGGATCTCATTTCTCTCTAATATTCGTTTGTATGTGACTCACATGCACCCTCTCTCTATCTCTCTCACACCCACAGACATAACTCAGCCTTCTGGTCCACTCGACTCTTATCTCTAACACACGTACTTGCTAATCTCCCTCTAGCTAGCTAGCATCTCTATCTTTCTATTTATCTGTTTCTCCATCAACCTTCTTTCTCGCCCTCACTCTTGCTTCCTATCACACACACTATACATGTTTCTCTCTACATGCAGTCATGCGCCCTCTTTTTATCTTTCTCTCACACACGCATAACTCACCCCTCTGAACCACTCGGCGGTTATCTCTAACACACAAACTAGCAGATGTCCCTCTAGCTAGCATCTCTATCTCTCTATCTATCTGCACTTTCTCACTCAACCATTCTGTCTTGCATGCACTCTTGCTTCCTATCACACACACTATATTTGTCTCTCTATACATGCATCTATCGGTCGATCTCTTTTGCACAGTCGTTGTGTCTCGCTCTCTCTGCTCGCCATAGATGCATGCTCCAGCCCACGCCACTATCTATTAAAGACAAAAACACATGCTCAATTATCAGGCCTTCTTCCCTCCACTTTCACATGCATGCATACTGTCATACCAATCCGTCTCTCCCATGTCGTTGATCTTATGACTTATGTCTTCTTTCTTTTATCTCGACCATGCGCGCACGCACACACACACACATCCCATGTATACATGTATACCTCTTGCACATGCACGTTCAAGGTTTCCTATGTCTCCATACGTAGTTAATTACCCCAGCCCTCACCCCACATCGAATCGTTCTCTTCTTGTGTGCACATGACTTCCGCCTGGATGGGTCTCTTCTCTAAAACATACACTCACACCTTGACAATCTTCTTCTAGCAACCCCCCTCTCTCACTCCTTGCCTATATCCCCGAAACCAATAAGACTATCCCTTCGTTTAATTCCCGCCTACATGCAGCATCGATATATAGTAGTCTTCCTCGTTGTCTCTCGAACAAACACGTTATCTCGATGTCCACTCCTCTCACGCACACACGCCTTCTCTTCCCTCTCTACGGGCCTCTTGTCTCTCGCACCCCCTCGTTGGAGGCCTCTGCCATACACATCACCTCTCTATAATGAAGCCACACACACTTAAATTACTTTCCCCACCGACGAATCCGCTTGACACACACACACACACACACTAAGACTCCATTTCACACACACATGCTCTAGGTGGAGCATTTGTTCCTACCACCCTTCGTCCAACCTTACCCATATGATAAACAATCACCTTAATTTACTTATATAACATGGACAAATTCCACTTTATTTTAGTAGTTAGCAAACTTCTCATAATTATATAACGCCAATCACGAGTAGGAAGTGACATTTTTTTACACAACCACATTAACATGGCCACGTAAATCACAAGCTAAAGTGTAAATACCATTATACTTATATCCGGATGCAAAAGGTGGAGTACATGTCCGAAGAGTAGAGGCGCACACACGCACTCCGCCTCTCGGAATCTCACACACATACAAGTTATGTGACGCCCCCCTAAGCAGACCCGTATGTTACAATTTGTGCACCCGCGGGTACACGTGATGGTGCACATTTATTCAAGCCGGACGACAAACCCAAACAGTAGCTGCATTCATTCCCCTCTCGCCGCCTCTTCTCTGGTCACTGTCACCCAATAGCCATGGCCCGGCCGAAGGTAACGACATACGCCATGCTCCCGCAGGAGCGGCGCTTTGAGCTGCTTCCAGAGATTAGGAGGCGGCGCAAGGCCCGGATCGCAGCCGCCCTGCCTCCGGATTTTGGACTAGCCCGAGCCGGAGGAGGAGGCGGTGGAGGAGGAGCAGCTGTTGGAAATATACCCTAGAGGCAATAATAAAATGGTTATTATTATATTTCCTTGTTCATAATAATTGTGTTATCCGGAAATTGTAATACATTTGTGAATACATAGACCACAACGTGTCCCTAGTAAGCCTCTAGTTGACTAGATCGTTGATCAACAGATAGTCATGGTTTCCTGACTATGGACATTGGATGTCATTGATAACGGGATCACATCATTAGGAGAATGATGTGATGGACAAGACCCAATCCTAAGCATAGCACAAAGATCATGTAGTTCGTTTGCTAGAGCTTTTCCAATTGTCAATTATCATTTCCTTAGACCATGAGATTGTGCAACTCCCGGATACCGTAGGAGTGCTTTGGGTGTGCCAAACGTCACAACGTAACTGGGTGGCTATAAAGGTGCACTACGGGTATCTCCAAAAGTGTCTGTTGGGTTGGCACGAATCGAGACTGGGATTTGTCACTCCGTTTGACGGAGAGGTATCTCTGGGCCCACTCGGTAATGCATCATCATAATGAGCTCAATGTGACCAAGTGTTTGGTCACGGGATCATGCATTACGGTACGAGTAAAGTGACTTGCCGGTAACGAGATTGAACGAGGTATTGGGATACCGACGATCGAATCTCGGGCAAGTAACGTACCGATTGACAAAGGGAATTGTATACGGGATTGATTGAATCCTCGACATCGTGGTTCATCCGATGAGATCATCGTGGAGCATGTGGGAGCCAACATGGGTATCCAGATCCCGCTGTTGGTTATTGACCGGAGAGGCATCTCGGTCATGTCTGCATGTCTCCCGAACCCGTAGGGTCTACACACTTAAGGTTCGGTGACGCTAGGGTTGTAGAGATATTAGTATTCAGTAACCCGAAAGTTGTTCGGACACCCGGATGAGATCCCGGACGTCATGAGGAGTTCCGGAATGGTCCGGAGGTGAAGAATTATATATAGGAAGTCCAGTTTCGGCCACCGGGAAAGTTTCGGGGGTTATCGGTATTGTACCGGGACCACCGGAAGGGACCCGGGGGTCCACCGGGTGGGGCCACCTATCCCGGAGGGCCCCATGGGCTGAAGTGGGAGGGGAACCAGCCCCTGGTGGGCTAGTGAGCCCCCATGGGCCTCCCCCTGCGCCTAGGGTTGGAAACCCTGGGGGTGGGGGCGCCCCACCTGGCTTGGGGGGCAAGTTTCCCCCCTTGGCCGCCCCCCATGTAGATGGGATCCCAGGGCCGGTGCCCCCCCAGGGGGCCTATAAATAGTGGGGGGGGGGGAGGGCAGCAGTACCACAGCCCCTGGCGCCTCCCTCTCCCTCCCGTGACACCTCTCCTTCCCGCTTGCGCTTGGCGAAGCCCTGCCGGGATCCCCGCTACTTCCACCACCACGCCGTCGTGCTGCTGGATCTCCATCAACCTCTCCTTCCCCCTTGCTGGATCAAGAAGGAGGAGACATCGCTGCTCCATACGTGTGTTGAACGCGGAGGTGCCGTCCGTTCATCGCTCGGTCATCGGTGATTTGGATCACGACGAGTACGACTCCATCAACCCCGTTCACTTGAACGCTTCCGCTCGCGATCTACAAGGGTATGTAGATGCACTCCTTCCTTCTCGTTGCTAGTAAACTCCATAGATGGATCTTGGTGATGCGTCGAAAATTTTAAAATTCTGCAACGATCCCCCACAGTGGCATCATGAGCCAGGCCTATGCGTAGTTACTATGCACGAGTAGAACACAAAGCAGTTGTGGGCGTAGATGTTGTCAATTTTTCTTGCCACTACTAGTCTTATCTTGTTTCGGAGGTATTGTGGGATGAAGCGGCCCGGACCGACCTTACACGTATGCTTACGTGAGAGAGGTTCCACCGACTGACATGCACTAGTTGCATAAGGTGGCTAGCGGGTGTCTGTCTCTCCCACTTTAGTTGGAACGGATTCGATGAAAAGGGTCCTTATGAAGGGTATATAAAAATTGGCATATCACGTTGTGGTTTTACGTAGGTAAGAAACGTTCTTGCTAGAAACCTATAGAAGCCACGTAAAAACTTGCAACAACAATTAGAGGACGTCTAACTTGTTTTTGCAGCATGTGCCTTGTGATGTGATATGACCAAAAGGATGCGATGAATGAGATATATGTGATGTATGAGATTGATCATGTTGTTGTAATAGGAATCACGACTTGCATGTCGATGAGTATGACAACCGGTAGGAGCCATAGGAGTTGTCTTTATTTTTTGTATGACCTGCGTGTCATTGAATAACGCCATGTAAATTACTTTACTTTATTGCTAAACACGTTAGCCATAGAAGTAGAAGTAATCGTTGGCGTGACAACTTCATGAAGACACGATGATGGAGATCATGATGATGGAGATGATGGTGTCATGCCGGTGACGAAGATGATCATGGCGCCCCGAAGATGGAGATCAAAGGAGCAAAATGATATTGGCCATATCATGTCACCATTTGATTGCATGTGATGTTTATCATGTTTTACATCTTATTTGCTTAGAACGACGGTAGTAAGTAAGATGATCCCTTATAATAATTTCAAGAAAGTGTTCCCCCTAACTGTGCACCGTTGCGAAGGTTCGTTGTTTCGAAGCACCACGTGATGATCGGGTGTGATAGATTCTAACGTTCGCATACAACGGGTGTTGACGAGCCTAGCATGTACAGACATGGCCTCGGAACGCACGCAATACACTTAGGTTGACTTGACGAGCCTAGCATGTGCAGACATGGCCTCGGAACACGGAAGACCGAAAGGTCGAGCATGAGTCGTATAGAAGATACGATCAATATGAAGATGTTCACCGATCTTGACTAGTCCTACTCACGTGATTATCGGACACGGCCTAGTTAACTCAGATCATGTTTCACTTAGATGAATGGAGGGATGTCTATTTGAGTGGGAGTTCATTGAATAATTTGATTAGATGAACTTAATTATCATGAACTTAGTCTAAAATCTTTACAATATGTCTTGTAGATCAAATGGCCCACGTTGCCCTCAACTTCAACGCGTTCCTAGAGAAAACCAAGCTGAAAGATGATGGCAGCAACTATACGGACTGGGTCCAGAACCTGAGGATCATCCTCATAGCTGCCAAGAAAGATTATGTCCTAGAAGAACCGCTAGGTGAAGCACCCATCCAAGAGAACCAAGACGTTATGAACGCTTGGCAATCACGTGCTGATGATTACTCCCTCGTTCAGTGCGGCATGCTTTATAGCTTAGAACCGGGGCTCCAAAAGCGTTTTGAGAAACATGGAGCATATGAGATGTTCGAAGAGCTAAAAATGGTTTTCCAAGCTCATGCCCGGGTCGAGAGATATGAAGTCTCCGACAAGTTCTTCAGTTGTAAAATGGAGGAGAATAGTTCTGTCAGTGAGCACATACTCAAAATGTCTGGGTTACACAACCGCTTGTCTCAGCTGGGAGTTAATCTCCCGGATGACGTGGTCATTGACAGAATCTTTCAGTCGCTTCCACCGAGCTACAAGAGCTTTGTGATGAACTTCAATATGCAGGGGATGGAAAAGACCATTCCTGAGGTATATTCAATGCTGAAATCAGCGGAGGTGGAGATCAGAAAGGAACATCAAGTGTTGATGGTGAATAAAACCACTAAGGTCAAGAAGGGCAAGGGTAAGAAGAACTTCAAGAAGGACGGCAAGGTAGTTGTCGCGCCCGGTAAGCCAGTTGCCGGGAAGAAGCCAAAGAATGGACCCAAGCCTGAGACTGAGTGCTTTTATTGCAAGGGAAGTGGTCACTGGAAGCAGAACTGCCCCAAATACTTAGCGGACAAGAAGGCCGGCAACACCAAAGGTATATGTGATATACATGTAATTGATGTGTACCTTACCAGTACTCGTAGTAGCTCCTGGGTATTTGATACCGGTGCGGTTGCTCATATTTGTAACTCAAAACAGGAGCCGCGGAATAAGCGGAGATTGGCGAAGGACGAGGTGACGATGCGCGTCGGGAATGGTTCCAAGGTCGATGTGATCGCCGTCGGCACGCTACCTCTACATTTACCTACGGGATTAGTTTTAAACCTCAATAATTGTTATTTAGTGCCAGCTTTGAGCATGAACACTGTATCATGATCTCGTTTAATTCGAGATGGCTACTCATTTAAATCCGAGAATAATGGTTGTTCTATTTATATGAGAGATATGTTTTATGGTCATGCCCCGCTGGTCAATGGTTTATTCTTAATGAATCTCGAACGTGATGTTACACATATTCATAGTGTGAATACCAAAAGATGTAAAGTTGATAACGATAGTCCCACATACTTGTGGCACTGCCGCCTTGGTCACATTGGTGTCAAACACATGAAGAAGCTCCATGCGGATGGACTTTTGGAGTCTCTTGATTACGAATCATTTGACACGTGCGAACCATGCCTCATGGGTAAGATGACCAAGATTCCATTCTCCGGAACAATGGAGCGAGCAACCAACTTATTGGAAATCATACATACTGATGTGTGCGGTCCAATGAGTGTTGAGGCTCGCGGTGGCTATCGTTATGTTCTCACTCTCACTGATGACTTAAGTAGATATGGGTATGTCTTCCTAATGAAACACAAGTCTGAGACCTTTGAAAAGTTCAAGAAATTTCAGAGTGAGGTTGAGAATCAACGTGACAGGAAAATAAAGTTCCTACGATCAGATCGTGGAGGGGAATATTTGAGTCACGAATTTGGCACACACTTAAGGAAATGTGGAATAGTTTCACAGCTCACGCCTCCTGGAACACCTCAGCGAAATGGTGTGTCCAAACGTCGTAATCGCACTCTATTGGATATGGTGCGATCTATGATGTCTCTTACCGATCTACCGCTCTCATTTTGGGGCTATGCTTTAGAGATTGCCGCATTCACTTTAAATAGGGCTCCATCGAAATCCGTTGAGACGACACCGTATGAATTATGGTTTGGGAAGAAACCTAAGCTGTCGTTTCTAAAAGTTTGGGGATGCGATGCTTATGTTAAGAAACTTCAACCTGAAAAGCTCGAACCCAAGTCGGAGAAATGCGTCTTCATAGGATACCCCAAGGAAACCGTTGGGTATACCTTCTACCTCAGATCCGAAGGCAAGATCTTTGTTGCCAAAAACGGGTCCTTTCTGGAGAAAGAGTTTCTCTCGAAAGAAGTGAGTGGGAGGAAAGTGGAACTTGATGAGGTGATAGTCACCCCTTCCGAACCGGAGAGTAGCGCAGCGCGGGAAGATGTTCCTGTGGTGCCTACACCGACTGGGGAGGAAGTTAATGATGATGATCATGAAGCTTCGGATCAAGTTACTGCTGAACTTCGTAGGTCCACAAGGACACGTTCCGCACCAGAGTGGTACGGCAACCCTGTCCTGGAAATCATGTTGTTAGACAGCGGTGAACCTTCAAATTATGAAGAAGCAATGGCGGGCCCAGATTTCGACAAATGGCTAGAAGCCATGAAATCCGAGATAGGACCCATGTATGAAAACGAAGTATGGACTTTGACTGACTTGCCCGATGATTGGCGAGCCATAGAAAATAAATGGATCTTTAAGAAGAAGACAGACGCGGATGGTAACGTGACCATCTATAAGGCTCGACTTGTCGCTAAGGGTTATCGACAAGTTCAAGGGGTTGACTACGATGAGACTTTCTCACCCGTAGCGAAGCTGAAGTCCGTCCGAATCATGGTAGCAATTGCCGCATTCTATGATTATGAGATATGGCAAATGGACGTCAAAACGGAATTCCTTAACGGCTTTCTTAAGGAAGAATTGTATATGACGCAGCCGGAAGGTTTTGTCGATCCTAAGAATGCTAACAAGGTATGCAAGCTCCAGCACTCCATCTATGGGCTGGTGCAAGCATCTTGGAGTTGGAACATTCGATTTGATGAGATGATCAAAGCGTTTGGGTTTACACAGACTTATGGAGAAGCCTGTGTTTACAAGAAAGTGAGTGGGAGCTCTGTAGCATTTCTCATATTATATGTGGATGACATACTATTGATGGGAAATGATATAGAATTCTTGGAAAGTATAAAGGCCTATTTGAATAAATGTTTTTCAATGAAGGACCTTGGAGAAGCTGCTTATATATTAGGCATCAAGATCTATAGAGATAGATCAAGACGCCTCATTGGTCTTTCACAAAGTATGTACCTTGACAAGATATTGAAGAAGTTCAATATGGATTAGTCCAAGAAGGGGTTCTTGCCTGTATTGCAAGGTGTGCAATTGAGCACGGCTCAATGCCGGACCACGGCAGAAGATAGAGAAAAGATGAGTGTCATCCCCTATGCCTCGACCATAGGGTCTATTATGTATGCCATGCTGTGTACCAGACCTGATGTAAACCTTGCCGTAAGTTTGGTAGGAAGGTACCAAAGTAATCCCGGCATGGAACACTAGACAACAGTCAAGAATATCCTGAAGTACCTGAAAAGGACTAAGGATATGTTTCTCGTATATGGAGGTGACGAACAGCTCGTCGTAAAGGGTTATGTCGACGCTAGCTTCGACACAGATCTGGATGACTCGAAGTCACAAACCGGATACGTGTATGTTTTGAATGGAGGGGCAGTAAGCTGGTGCAGTTGCAAGCAAAGCGTCGTGGCGGGATCTACTTGTGAAGCGGAGTACATGGCGGCCTCAGAGGCAGCACAGGAAGCAATCTGGATAAAGGAGTTCATTACCGACCTAGGGGTGATTCCCAATGCGTCGGGCCCGATGACTCTCTTCTGTGACAACACTGGAGCTATTGCCCTTGCCAAGGAGCCCAGGTTTCACAGGAAGACTAGGCATATCAAGCGTCGCTTCAACTCCATTCGTGAAAATGTTCAAAATGGAGACATAGATATTTGTAAAGTACATACGGACCTGAATGTAGCAGATCCGTTGACTAAATCTCTCCCTAGAGCAAAACATGATCAACACCAGAACTCTATGGGTGTTCGATTCATCACAATGTAACTAGATTATTGACTCTAGTGCAAGTGGGAGACTGTTGGAAATATGCCCTAGAGGCAATAATAAAATGGTTATTATTATATTTCCTTGTTCATGATAATTGTCTATTATTCATGCTATAATTGTGTTATCCGGAAATCGTAATACAGGTGTGAATACATAGACCACAACGTGTCCCTAGTAAGCCTCTAGTTGACTAGCTCGTTGATCAACAGATAGTCATGGTTTCCTGACTATGGACATTGGATGTCATTGATAACGGGATCACATCATTAGGAGAATGATGTGATGGACAAGACCCAATCCTAAGCATAGCACAAAGATCATGTAGTTCGTTTGCTAGAGCTTTTCCAATTGTCAAGTATCATTTCCTTAGACCATGAGATTGTGCAACTCCCGGATACCGTAGGAGTGCTTTGGGTGTGCCAAACGTCACAACGTAACTGGGTGGCTATAAAGGTGCACTACGGGTATCTCCAAAAGTGTCTGTTGGGTTGGCACGAATCGAGACTGGGATTTGTCACTCCGTTTGACGGAGAGGTATCTCTGGGCCCACTCGGTAATGCATCATCATAATGAGCTCAATGTGACCAAGTGTTTGGTCACAGGATCATGCATTATGGTACGAGTAAAGTTACTTGCCGGCGACGAGATTGAACGAGGTATTGGGATATCGACGATCGAATCTCGGGCATGTAACGTACCGATTGACAAAGCGAATTGTATACGGGATTGATTGAATCCTCGACATCGTGGTTCATCCGATGAGATCATCGTGGAACATGTGGGAGCCAACATGAGTATCCAGATCCCGCTGTTGGTTATTGACCGGAGAGGCGTCTCGGTCATGTCTGCATGTCTCCCGAACCCGTAGTGTCTACACACTTAAGGTTCGGTGACGCTAGGGTTGTAGAGATATTCGTATGCGGTAACCCGAAAGTTGTTCGGAGTCCCGGATGAGATCCCGGACGCCACGAGGAGTTCCGGAATGGTCCGGAGGTGAAGAATTATATATAGGAAGTCCAGTTTCGGCCACCGGGAAAGTTTCGGGGGTTATCGGTATTGTACCGGGACCACCGGAAGGGTCCCGGGGGTCCACCGGGTGGGGCACCTATCCCGGAGGGCCCCATGGGCTAAAGTGGGAGGGGAACCAGCCCCTGGTGGGCTGGTGCGCCCCCCATGGGCCTCCCCCTGCGCCTAGGGTTGGAAACCCTGGGGGTGGGGGGTGCCCCACCTGCCTTGGGGGGCAAGTTTCCCCCCTTGGCTGCCGCCCCCCCATGTAGATGGGATCCCAGGGCCGGCACCCCCCCAGGGGGCCTATAAATAGTGGGGGGGAGGGAGGGCAGCAGTACCACAGCCCCTGGCGCCTCCCTCTCCCTCCCGTGACACCTCTCCTTCCCGCTTGCGCTTGGCGAGGCCCTGCCGGGATCCCCGCTACTTCCACCACCATGCCATCGTGCTGTTGGATCTCCATCAACCTCTCCTTCCCCCTTGCAGGATCAAGAAGGAGGAGACGTCGCTGCTCCGTACGTGTGTTCAACGCGGAGGTGCCGTCCGTTCGGCGCTCGGTCATCGGTGATTTGGATCACGACGAGTACGACTCCATCAACCCCGTTCACTTGAACGCTTCCACTCGCGATCTACAAGGGTATGTAGATGCACTCCTTCCTTCTCGTTGCTAGTAAACTCCATAGATGGATCTTGGTGATCGGTAGAAAATTTTAAAATTCTGCAACGATCCCCAACAACAGCACGCAGAGCCGGAGGAGGAGAACAACGACGCGGGTGACGCGGAGCTGGAACAGGAGCACGACGACGTGGGAAAAGAGGAGCAGGAAGAGGAGGACGATGACGCGGGCGAGGCGGAGCTGGCGCCATCGGCTGCATGCTTCGCCACGGCGGATTTGACCCAAGCAGAGGGGGCGGCGGAACAGGGCCATCCTCGAGTCCATCCTGTTGGAGGCCGATGTGGAGGCCAACCGCCGCTTCCACCGCCAGCGGGAGTGGGGGATCAACGAGATGTTCGCCAAACTGGAGGAGGAGCAGGAGGACCTGGAGTTGCAGCATGCGGCCGCCTACCCATCTCCGACGACGAGTAGTGTGGTCTAGCTTAGGTTATGTACTTACTACTAGTTACTACTATTGTATGGTAATATGTAGAGATATCTAGTACTCCCTCCAAAGCTAATGTCATCTTTAGGTTGTGCACCGTGACCAAGGCGAAGGAAAAAATGAGATAATTTAATGCTTATTTGCTAATTAATAACATTTCATGCAATGAACTGACCACCGCATGTCATGTTTGAAAGTCTCAAGTCATTGAAGTCATACTCGCCCCACATCTCTTATTGGTGAAGAAACAAGAAACGAGGTGAAATTTAATGCACCGCGTCTAAGTGTTTTGGGATTATTTGGTTTTTGTAAGATGACTTATACAGTACTACTCCTCGATGTAAACTGCTTTTAAGATGAATGAATGAAATCTTGGCGAGTGCCTTTTGTTTGTTAAAGAAACATACTTCTAGTACTCCCTCCTTTCTTGTTTACAGGGCTCGTCTAAAAAAATAGATTTCCATTATACTCAGACTTAAAGGGCTTTGAGTTTCACGCCACATTTATTTCATTGAGATAAGAGAAAGGAAAGTTTAGTGGTCATGCATGCATCTTTTTGTGCTAGCACCCTTATATAAGGGTTGACAAGCCCCTTCCCGTGGATGTGCGCGGGCGGTGGAAGAGGAAGGAGAAGGGAAGCGGGCTGTGGAGTAAGCCAGTTGCAGCATGAACTCCAATGAACGTTCGTGCCAAACAATGCATAGTAGTACAGTATAGTCCAGCGGAGTATGAATTGGCCTTTAGGTTGTGTGTGGATGACATGGCTGCAGCATGCATGCTGTAGTTCGATAGCCTATCACTCCGCCTCACACGGTTTAGTCATGCAAGATCTGCATGCACGCATGTCACGCACGTACTTGTCGAAGGTGTGCTCAAAAAAGGGCAACGAGGTCCACTAGTCCGCGTTGGTCCATGCGCCCGAAAAACAAATAATGCCAATCACTATAAATGCTGCGCGTGCTTTAATTCCGGGCTAGTGGATGGAGGCGAATGTGCCTTACAACGAACCACCCACCAGCTCCCTAATATATACTCTTATAAATCTCTACTCTTATAAAAAACCGAGTTGGTGATGATGGTGTGCCTGCCATCCTACAATATAGACTGTCCGATCTATATCTGACGGATAGAAAGCAAACTATGGCAATTTTGCAAAAAGATAGCCGTACCCCTCTCCACATTTGCAGATAAGGCCTTTCCTCATTCATCTTCATCTCCCACAAGATAAACAATTTGTATAAATGCATCTTGATGTTCCATGCAACGCATGGGCCTCTTGCTAGTCTCAAATATTAACTGCACTATTGCGCGCCCGCAGAACATCCTTTCCGAAGGGACGAAGCCCTGGTTACCATCTCCTCTTGTGTTAACTAGCTTCACAAAGGACAAGGCAGTTCGTTGCCATTGCCAAGGATTTTCAAGGGGGTGGTGCTTCTCGTCCTTGTCGAGGTTGGGAGGCCTTGGACGACGATCCTTTGGGAGAAATCATAAGTCGCTCCGACTTCCTCACATCCACAAGACTTAGCGGTACTTGCACCAAATATTTTAAGAGGGTGCGTAAATATGCGTGGAGAAGGCCATGCTAGTTGGTCTGCCATGCATCCTCGGGGATGCGGATGTTTCCTTGGGGGTCTCTCGAGCACGGCGTGGCCATAGTTGCAAGTTGACGCCCCTTGAGATGCCGTCGTTGAGGGGCACTCGGATTTTGTCTGATGAGCATGTAAGTGATGAGTTTGATCACGTAGTAAATGCATTCTAAAGACTACTTCCGTGCCCATTTCCTAATTACCCCACTGCCCACGGTTTCACAAGTTAGGCTTGGTGCCAGTGGAGATTGGCTTGCATATGTACAGGAGGGTACCAACATCAATTTGCACAACATCTACAATGGTGACACTGTTCCCGTAGAACCTTTGTCCAACATTGGGATCATCCCTGCAATGGGCCATCACATGAATTGGTACGATGGAAGCACAGTGAGATTGAAGTAGATAGCAATCCAGGAAAACCCGATAAGGTCGTCCGCCAACCAAAATTACACTCTCATCGTGGTGTTCGACATCGCGATTGCTTTCATGAACCCTACACACGGCGGTCAAAGGTGGACCATGCTGTCTGCAGTAGATTTGTTGCCGTACGAGTACGAAGACGTTGTGCTCCTTTCTAAGCGCATCTTCGCGGTGACAAACCAGGGGACTTGTTTCGTATGGGACACATCCTATGGTATACTCCCTATCTTCCAGTTTATTTGTTTTGAATTTTTCCGTTTTAGAACTTTCAAATTCAAATTTAGAGCTCCCCATCACATATTGAGATTACAATGTGCATTAAATCGTTGCGTGCATGTAGTAGTTTTTTATTGGTCATTTATATTGGTCACGCATGCATGCATTGCAAGTAACGTTTTTTACCACAATTTTTTAGGAAACTGAGTGCAATAATTGAGTAGTTTTGCAAACTACCAGTACTACACCTGAAACGGTACAAAATCAATACCACCACCACGCCCGCGTCTGACCGCCCTGGCCGACCCAAACCCCCTCCCTTGTCGGCGCGCGCTTCTCGCCTGAAATGGTCAGCGCTGCCCCAGAGCGTCAGTGCCGCATTAATGCCCGGCTAGAGTGGAGGCAACCTCTCACTGGCGCCGGCTTCCCGGTGCAAGCGACTGCTCCACGTTGAGGCTTGCCATAGTGGTGGTAACTTAGCTGGTACATACACTCGGGAATAGCATACATGGTGATGTGGAAGAGAATTAAAGAAGAGACACGGTGTCATGCATGGCAATAAATATGATCATATATGATAGTACACTATGATACTATGCACTATAAAAGTAGTATATCATACACTAGTATCATGCACTAGTATATTGTATATGACACTCCCCACTATGAGTAGCTCAAACGACACCACAGCCGGCCGTCGTCCGTGCGCCGCCCCCATTACAGTTGCAACTTGTTTAGAGTAGGTTTTACTCCGGTTTGTATGAAAACTGTAATGTATATCGTCCGATTTATATGAAAAGTTTTCGAAATGTAATGATTTTTGTCCGGTTTCTATGAATTCCACCTTGTTTGCACGATTATGCAGGGCAAAGTCATCCCCCGATCAAAATTATATCGCCAATCATGGATGTGCATGGGGCATTTGGTCTAACTTGGAACCTTCTAGCTGATGACACCTAGTTGGGACGTACTATCTTAGCAGTCGTTACCCATGGTACCATTGAAGGGCCACAAGGTGGCACAATCTATCACGATCAGACCCTGATCATGTACCCAGGTAATCCCTTCTCTCTAATCCAAGGAGCTATCATATATCTTATTGCCATGTCATTTTATAACATTTCGGTACATGTCTCTTTATACTCCAGGAGCAGGAGTAGTTCTTTCCTTCTTTTTTTATTGATTGGGATAGTCATCTACGCAACTTTATAACGCAAGTTGTATAAACTATAAAGGACTTAACAATTTCGATTCTGTGTAGTACTAGCTAGGTAGCCATAATCCCATCAAACAAAACTACTCCTACTTTAATTAATGTACATGGCCCAGGTAACACTCTCAAATTGTTTGTCGTCGCCCGTGCCGCAGCTGGTCTATACATTGCTTCCCTCCCCCCTCATATAAATAAGCAATATAATGTATTTTATTTTAATCTGTATCCTCTGCTTACGTCACCTTATTATACAACATGGACCATAACCATGCACGTCACCATGTATCTAGATTTGAGATGTCAGGTGTACCAGATGGACGGCGGCGTGTTCGACCCCCGTGATGCTACCTAGGTGCGGATGAACACACTTGAAGAGTACTCGATTTTCATTGGGGACAACTACCCCATAGTGCAAATGATGCCACCTTCCCTGCACGATGCCGACGGCCTGCCGTTCATGAAGAATGGGTGCATTTTGATTGCGCACCGACGGATTCATATCTTGAACGCCCCTATCCCTGATCTATGCCACTTTAGTTTGGATGACTCTCCATCATGGGGAGCCACACTAAGAAGCTGTGATGATATGGACTCCCGTTGACCACCGTTATGGATCGTGCCATCTATACAAAATCGCGGGACTGGAACTATGAGACGAACATGTACCAAGGGATGTACGAACCTGAGTAATGTAGCACATTAAGTGAAGTAGAAAGGCACAAATAGTATGACATGCGTGGCATATAGGCATTTGTCTTACTACCACTAAACATTGTACATGCAATGCATGATGATATTATGATTTACGTGCCTAAGTACTCTACTACTATATTAATTGGAGGCTCATATTAGGTTTTATATTTGTTTACGTGTATGATCCGATACCTTCCAACTAGACGCGTCTGTCTCTTCGGGTCGCACTTTGTATCGTTATATACTACTAGTACTACGTGTGGTCTCTGACCTAGAAGTGGAAGAAGTGGAGATGCTCTACCACGCTGTTAATGTCCCACTCCTTTCACTGACGTGTGGGACATCTAGCACGTGCCGTGTTTCACACTCCTTCATCGTAAGAGTTGAAACACTAGCTTTCATCAAAAATAAAAAATAAATATAAATCAGTAGTGATACTATACCATGCGGTTTCCTTGCTCCTCGATATCGGAAAGAATACTTTCGTTCGCCGACATGTGGGACGTCGACCATCCTGGTCCACTTGCCATGCACGCAGAACTCCAAGGGAGAGTCACCCCGGTCGTTGCCCCGCAGTAATAATGACTAATGAGCCGTCAAATCACAGGCCCAAACTTTCCTGCTGTAAAGTTGCTTGAACGAAGGAACCATCATGACTTAGTTGAATTCCGCTTCTTGAAGAAAACTACTTTGCCAACAATACTGCTAGCTACAGTAGTACTGTACAGCAGTGGAGGCCTCCTTTGGTTCATAGGATAGGAATTTTATAGGAATAGGAAAATCATAGGAAGTGAAATGACATGCATCTCAATTCCTTTAGAGAAAGAGATGCCATTTGATGCATAGGATAGGAGTTTTTCCATTGAGTCTAGGCTAATGTACTGGTAATTTGCTCTAAAAACCACAGTAGTAACTAGTACTGTTACATGCTCGTAATTAATTAAAAAAATGTATTGGCGACACAGACACACACACTAACTACTAGTACTACTACTTCTCACATGCTGGCCATACGTCGTCGTTCTCCTTCCCGGCTTTGTCGGCAACACCCCACCCGTGCTTGGATCTCCGCCGAGCTCTCCTCAGTAGCGCGTGTGTCCTCTTCTTTCTTGCAGCGGCGGGACTCTCTTTTCTTGAGTGCTTTCTGCCTTTTTCGCTCCCTCTGTGCGGCTTTGCCGCCTCTTGCTCTATCGCCCATTCGGCCTTGGCAGCTTCAAAGTCCGCCCACGTAGGTGTGAGGTCGCGAGCGGCGATGAACTCGGCACTGCGGGATGCCATCACTTCCCTACCATTTTGTGTGCGGTCGTGGGCGGCGAGGATGTCAGGACCCCGATCCTAAGCCACATCGATCTAGCATGTAACACATCATATCACTTTACGGACGCACGCATGGTATTCCCACGGGTGCCACCTTACCTGGCCCGGGACCATTTGCGCCTTTTGGCTCACGTATATGATAGTGTCGCTAGCATCCATATGACAGAGAACCCGGGCCGACATGACTCGTCGTGGACCCAAAGTGGCACTAACTTACATGGACAGGCATACATGACCCAGCAACGAACGTGTCGGTCATCAGCGAGTGAATTCGGGCTGTAGCAACTGGGCTAGCAGGACTCCGGGAACCCGGGCTATAGCAGGCTAACAGGACTCCGCAAGACATCACATGACATTTCCCGAAGGGACAGACACAGGATCGAAGAAGGAGACATGCCGGCCAGTCTAAGTGTTCCGAAGCAGTAGCAACTGGGCTAACAGGACTCCGGTAAATCGGGCTGTAGCAGACTACCATGGCTCAGTGGAAGCACTAGACTACATTTCCCCATAAGAGAGACTACCAAGGATAGACAACTAGGTTGTCGGATCCCACACATACCAAGCATTTCAAAATCATACACACAATATGCTCGATATGTGCAAATACAACATGGCATCACAACAAAACTCTACGACTCAAAGTATTTATACATTAGGCTCCGAGGAGCGAGATATTACAATCATGGGTCTGATGACCGAACATTCAAGTCATACAAGCAATAAGCACAAGCGGAAGCTTAACTTGTTTGAGTACAGACAACTACAAATGAAAAAGGCTGAGAAGCCTGACTAACTACAAGACCTTGCCGAGGGCACAAGATCGTAGCTGAGGTAACAAGCTAAACGTCGAAGTTAACGCAGAACTACTAGCGAGACTGAAGTCTCTCTACAAAACATAAATTAAGCAAACGTGAGTACAAATGTACCCAGCAAGACTTACATCAGAACTAACTACATATGCATCGGTATCACCAATGGGGTGGTGGAGTTTAACTGTAGCAAGCCAGCTTTGACTCAGTGGCTTTCCTGAACTACGACTGCAAGTAACTCTTTTGAGGTGGCGCACACGAGTCCACATATTCACCATATCAATACACCACTATGGGTCCGCTCTCGTCTCCCTACGAGAATGCCATCCATAGCACTCACGCTTATCTTGCGCATTTTAGAGTATCCACTTTCACTTGTCTATGAACAGTACAGGCAACCAAGAAGTCCTTTACCGCGGACATGGCTATTCGAATAGATCATTTATAACCCTGCAGGGGTGTACTTCTTCACACACGCTCTCGCCACTTACCACCATGTACACGTCGTGTATCTCGGCAACCTTCAAGCGGAAGCCTGGCGAAGGAGTCGGCCACGACCTGACTAACCACACAAGTCTCTAGTCCAGCTTTATCGCCTATTCGGGTTCCATCCGCAAGGAGATCCGGCCGGGGTGTCGCTCACGGCCCCAAACGATGAGAGCAGGGTTCCCGAGGCACCAAACGGGCGTCCCGGTACACCGTGCCTCGTGTCTCTACTGCATCATAGCCCACCCCTAGGGTCAGTGCTACGCACGGCCCCCAACACATATCCTACAAACACCAGAAACTAATTGCAACTCCTGGACAGAGATCAAGGCGATTAATAAGTCGAGAGGGGCACTTAAGCATTCCAATGCATGGTAGTAGCTGTTCATGGATCACAAACACAGAACTCCGTTCCTGAGGACGGCTGCATTGAGACAACCCACCATGTACTCCTACATGGCCTCTCACCGCTACCTTTACCAAATCGTGTTCACACACTTAGCTCTCAACAGTAGGACATGTTCACCACATTCCAATTCATCCCCGATGAATCAGACCTGACACAACTCTAAATAGTAGCTGGCATGACAACAAGCATGAATGAGTAGGCACATCAGGGCTCAAACAACTCCTACTCATGCTAGTGGGTTTCATCTATTTACTGTGGCAATGACAAGTCATACAAAGGAAAGGGGTTCAACTACCGCAGCATGTAACAGTTGAATCGTTGTTGTCCTAATGCAGTAAAAGAGAGCAAAAGCGAGGGAGTGGGATTGTATCGGAATGAACAAGGGGGTTTTGCTTTCCTGGCACTTCTGAAGATAGTATAGTTCTTCATCGGTGTCATCGATCTCATCGTCGAAACCACGTCTATCGAGAGGGGACAAATACCGGCAACAGAGAAGGAAACACAATCAATGCAATGCACAATATGTTGCATGACCATGACATGGCAAAATGAGTGTGTTGGGCTAATGCAACTACAACCAGATGGGTTTGAGTCATTTTGAACCAAAGGTTCAACTCCAAACTCAACCTATGAATTCAAATAGTGCATTATCATGTTTTGATCTAAACAGCAAGGTTAAGTTGTTTAAACATGCATGAAACCAGTACAGATGGATAGATTCGATTTTTCTGATCATTTTCATATATAACTTATGTCATTCGGAGCTATGGTTGAATTTCTATGATTTTTAGATGTTTTGGGCATTTTCTGGAATTTCTTGAATAAGAATAAATCCAGAATATAATTAACTGCATTAGCACTGCCTCAGTGTGACGTCAGCAGGTCAAACCTGACGGCTGGGACCCACATGTCAGTGTCTAACAAATTAACCTGAGTTAATTAGCTCTAAACTAACACTAAACTAGACTAGTTAAGGCCCTGGTCCCACATGTCAGCATTAACGGGGCTAATTAAGTTCAGTTAGCGCTTAACCTAAATTAGCAGGGGCCTGGGCCCACTTGTCAGCGACCCTAGGGAAGTCAAACAGGGTCAAACCCTGGGTCAGCGGGGTCAAACCCCTGGTCAACTGGGTCAAATTCGCCGGCGTTTAGCCGCCGGCGGGTCAGCGGCGCTCTTGTGCCTCGGGTTTCCTCTACGGGGCACCTTTCGATGCGCCGTTGGGCTCTACGGAGAGCTGGCATGGCGGCGCGTCGGTTGGTGGTGGTTTCCGGGTCTGGGGTGGCCGGAGTCAACGGCGGCGAGGTCATCCGCGGCGGCCGGAGTTCGGGCGACCACGGAATAGCTGTTGCGGCATGCAAACGGAGGGCTACTTGCGCTAGGCATGCTCTGCGGGGTGCCACGAGCGCGTTGGAGTCGTCGGGGTGACCAAATAGTCATCGGAGCTGTGTCAACGGCGAGCTCGGGCGGCGGCGTGCTACGGTCAGCAAGGGGGCGACGGCTACGGAGAGAAAAGGGCAGCGGGGTTAGGGGGGTTAGATGTAGGAGCTCACACCGGGGTCGACGGTGGTCTTGGAGAGCTCGTGGAGGGGCTGATGAGGTCGTGCGGCCGCCGGCGATCTCGGGGCAGAGGCGGCGAAGATGGCGGGGCAGAGGGTGATGCAGGGCGTCCGGCGTCGTGTGAGCTGACGGAGAGGCGCGGGCGATGGATGCGGAGCCCGTGGGCAGGTCGGAGATGCGAGGGGAGCATGGTGGCTGCGGGTTTCTCGGTGGCGAGCGCTTAGCGGTTGCAGCCATGGCGGGGAGAGGGCGAGAGAGGGGACGAACAGAGGGGGGAGCAAACGTGAAGGCTCTGGGGGTACGCGTGGCGCACCTAGCGACGTCCAGGAGGAAACGGCAAGCAGGAGGTGGCTGGCGTGCGGTGACCACACGCCTCGCGTCCTTCTGGCGCGAGGTAGGCGATGACTGGCAGCTGGGCTGCACAGCACTGGGCCGGCGAGTGGGTTGGGCCACAAGGTAAGCCAGGTAAGTTTCTCTCTCTCCTTTATTTTCTGTTTTTCTATTTCTTCTGTAACTTTGTGGCTTTAATTAAAATACTAAAACTATCTCACAAATCATGAAACTGCTCATGCCCACTGTATGGAATATATCCAACAGGAAACATTTTGGTTTATGATTATTTGGACATTTAAAATATTTTATATCATATAAATGTCCAGATTCAGATAACATATGATTTAATCCAGTGACCTTGTGATGTCCTAGAAACGTGTGCACCATTTTTGTCAGAGGTTCGAGACCAAGGCAAAGATGATGAACATTTTAGAAGGGCATTTCAGGTTCATTGAAAAAGATTTTGGTAAACCCTAGTTGTTTAGGGCGGGTGCTGGGGGTTCTGTCATCCCCATTTCAAGTTTCTGAGGGAAGGTAAACATGATGCATGGAGATTATGCAATGACATGCAAGACTAAGCTAGGGTTGTGACAACTCACCCCCACTAAACAAGAATCTCGTCCCGAGATTCAAGCGTAGGATAAGATGAAGGGGATTTGTCACCATCTTCATGATCTAGGTTGCACTTTGTAAGAACGTTGATTTGTCACCATCTTTGTCTCGACGTCTTGCTCTGAGAACTCCAACCAACATGACAATGAGAGGAAAAGGAAAAACTCTAGAAGGATCGATCTTCTCGAAGATCGAACAACCGATGATCAACTCACGGAATGAGACATTGAAACATCTCTCGAGATGAGACATGAAACATACATCCAGAGGGATGGAGTGTAACAAATGACGAAGGTTCACTAGGTAGACAACAATTTCACGCTTAAGAAGGTGGTGAACGGTTGTCAATGTAGCGAGGAGTTGAGTTGCCATGATACCATAACGAGACATCTCAGAGGAAGGTGATTCGCAGAAATATTCCCTTAAGTGGCAAAAAGAATTTCTTTTGATTCAGAGATCATTGAAACTCTTTATACCAGCCTAAGGCAAATCACAACAATCGTTTGGCGGAGTACGAAGGGATGGCATACCCGGACTAGAATGGATGATGTGGACTACCTTGTTGAAGACATCGCAAGGGATGATTTTCGCTTATCATCGGAAATGGATGGAACCCGTGGTAGGACCACTTTGAAGATGATCCTGATCAGTAATTACTGAGAAGGGTAGTCCATAGTAGGATGACACAATGGCGGTGCAAGCTGGGAACAAGATGCAAATGCTAGGAATGATTCTAGTAACTAGGGAGAAACCCAGCAGTAGAGAGAGATTCCACTATTGGAAAGGTTATACCATAACCGAGGAAACTGAGAGCGGATCCCAATTAATGCCGACGATAAATCCTAGTGATTGCACATGCTCTCAAGAACTTGAGAATTTCCATATTCATCAAGTTTTACTAATATCCGTGTCAAGGATCCTGGCAACACAACATACTACCATGATGAATAATGGTGGAGGATGCAGATGCAAAGAAAGATAACACTTTCTCAGATTTCACCTTAGCGAGGCCAAGGGATCAAAATCTAGATGATCGACCGAGAGACACTTAGCACTCCGCTTCTAATGTTCTCCTTGATGTGCTAGCGTCACCCATTTATTGACATGGTTTGGTATCTAGAACATCAAGTAAAAGGTCGGACTTCGGGAACCCAAAAATCCATAAGGAACAACTACTGGAATAAATTCTACGAGATCCTTATGGGGAGGTGGCCAACTTCTTCAAGCAATATACTACAATAATAGGTCTTCCGGTTGGGTGTGTTGGCCATGACATCCACTTTGCCGGTTACGGAGAGACCAATATTATAGTTCTTGGGAAATGTTCCAACCATCATATCTGCCTGAGATTCAGATCTGGTTGGTGTCAGAATAATCCAGACTCATCGGGTATGGAAAGAAAAATGAAAGTTTTGCAACGCAAATCAACGAGATGACGTTGCAAGATTCTTGGGGAAATGAACTACGATAGCAAGCTCCAAAACATGAGCTGGTTCTACTACACACATGTGAACACGCTGTCCCAGACAAGCATGACCACATAGTAGTCTTACAATAAAACACTACTGAGTTCTAGTTGGGAACCATCATTGGGGATATCGAAGTCCTTGTATAAGCCTGGGTCTTAAGAAGGAACTTCTTTTCCTTGAACAAGTCAATCAGTGGCTTAGTGTGCTAGGAAACACATATAGAATGGAGGCAGCCAACCTATCAAACCATAGAGTACTTCGCATATGCGTGACTAACTTGGGACAATTCCAGAGGAAGCAAAAACAAGCTTTCTCGAATTTACGGCGACAACTTGCATCAACTGCACATGAATTAGAGGAAGTCACTTCTTTCATCCAAAACATATGATTCATGAGCTAGCATGAAGAAATGCTTTCCAAGATTCCAATACTAGCTTAATGTTCAACATGAATCATGGACAAGATGAAAATATTGTCGATGGGCTAAACAACAGGTCATCCAGATTTCCATGAAGATGGAATCCCACAACTATGTGAAACAAGGCGATAGTATTGGTCAGACCCAAAAGATATAATGGTGTATGCTCGAGGGAGAACCGCGAGTAAGACAACATTACGAACATCGTTGGTTCTGATTTGATTTGACGATAGGACATACTCAAATCAAAGTTTTAACAAGACAATAGGCCCAACAACTGATCATGAGGAACATTTGATGAAGATATCATCTTACTTCAACATACACACAAAAAGATATCCCTTAGTGATGATCTAAGTCGGACAAGCTTCCATGTTCCTACTCTCCTAGTTGTTGTTTAGCCTATCCAACTAGCTCAGGGGTATTCAACACAGATTCTTGGAGAAGGAGTGGTTTATAAGAAAACCAACTTGATCGCAAGCTCAACATAACAGCCAGGGGGCAACCTGGTGATACTTCCGAGAAGATATTCAGAAAATCACGAAACACCGATATGTTACTAAGCTCGAGATCAATCTTGCTTTCAAGGCAAGATGATGTGATCAAATAAGCAAGCGATTAACACAATCCTAACTCATTGATCGAAAAGTGCTCCGGAAATAAGGACTAGGTGGCACGATCAATCTTAGGATGATGATTCAATAACCAACACCCTGAGGATGAGAATGCAAGCAACGGAGTTGCTAGGAGTATTGATTTCACACATCATGGTTCAGTTGTCGGCATTCCGGTTGCGACAACACAGGACCGAGGAATGAAAAATGATGGCAAGAAGTATCACTGCGTCAAGAATTCATGAGAGATGGTGCAATTCTCATGACAATCCTGACATAAAGGGGGTAATACTTTGAGGTAGAACAGAACAAAAGCTGGATTGGCATCTTGATCTGCGGAATACAACTACTTTGACCAGTTCAAGGAATGGATGAGGTGCTGGAGTTTGTTTCTCCTAGTCATTCTGGAATAGAATGGCTTGACGGACCACAAGAATAATAGGCATCGATAACACGAATGCATAACTAGCCCTGACTATCAATTGATAGACAGAGGTCATAATACAACTAAAGAGAGACAACTCAAAGGAACATATGGCTTTCTGAGTTGCGGATGCATAGATCTAGTATGTCAAACAAGTTCAACATATTTCTTCCAGATAATCCATGCAGAAAGGTAGAACTGGCAGAGTCACAATATGAATGGAGTACTCCTCAAGAGCACCCTGGTTGTGATCTTTTGGTTCAAAGAACTTCTGCCATCATGGTTCATGGTATTGGAAGAATGAGATACCACGGACCTCGAGGTCTATCACAAAGGTTACAAATATCATAAAGGTACGAGCAACACTATCAACACGAGGTAAGTAGAGTGAATCTTGGGCTTAAGAACCGAGAAATAGAATACCTACTATTAAATGGCATCACGGGATGCTTTCGAGAATGATGGCCAGAATCATCACTTTGGGAACACTAATCATGGCTAGATTACTAGGTGGTTCTCTAAGACACGTAGGGTCATAATAATAGCTCCAACATATATGTCGAGGTAATGGAGTACCTCAACTCAGCAATTAGTGTGGTTAATCTGGCCCAAAAGGATCATCGGGAACGGGAAGAAGGGATTTGCAAATGCATCAGACTATTTAGAAACCTGGGATGACTCGGACAGCATAACGGCTGTAAATGCTAAAAAATATTGAGACATCCTGCAAAAATGGTGGCAAAACCACTCAACATCACAATATCAAGGTTCTGAGATCAACTGTCAACACACAAAAGTAGTAGAAACTAAACTAGGGCTTGAGACCAACAATCCTAAGAGTCTACGGATTAGTAACACGTGATCCTGATAGAAAGACGAGGAAGCCTAGTTTCTTAAGCCCGTAGAAGAGAAGACGATGACTCAGATCAGAAGGGCATAAGGTGAAGGAGTAAAAAGAGCCTTACGTTCCCTTCCACAATCAATTCCCTTATAGAACTAAAGCATTTCAAGACACGACTTCGACCGGTTTGGCTTGGTAATCCTACAAACAGTCATGCTCTGATACCAAAGCTGTCAGGACCCCGATCCTAAGCCACATCGATCTAGCATGTAACACATCATATCACTTTGCGGCATCACGCACGGTATTCCCACGGGTGCCACCTTACCTGGCCCGGGACCGTTTACGCCTTTTGGCTCACGTATATGATAGTGTCGCTAGCATCTATATGACAGAAAACCCGGGCCGACATGACTAGTCGTGAACCCAAAGTGGCACTAACATACATGGACAGGCATACATGACCCAGCAACGAACATGTCGGTCATCAGCGAGTGAATTCGGGCTGTAGCAACTGGGCTAGCAGGACTCCGGGAATCCGGGCTGTAGCAGGCTAACGGGACTCCGAAAGACACCACGTGACATTTCCCCGAAGGGACAGATACAGGATCGAAGAAGGACACATGCCGGCCAGTCTAAGTGTTTCGGAGCAGTAGCAACTGGGCTAACAGGACTCCGATAAACTGGGCTATAGCAGACTACCATGGATCAGTGGAAGCACTAGGCTACATTTCCCCATAAGAGAGGCTACCAAGGATAGACAAATATGTTGTCGGATCCCACACATACCAAGCATTTCAAAATCATACACACAATATGCTCGATATGTGGAAATACAACATGGCATCACAACAAAACTCTACGACTCAAAGTATTTATACATTAGGATCCGAGGAGCGAGATATTACAATCATCGATCTGATGACCCAGCATTCAAGTCATCCAAGCAATAAGCACAAGCGGAAGCTTAACTTGTCTGAGTACAGACAACTAGAAATGAAAAAGGCTGAGAAGCCTAACTAACTAAAAGACCTTGCCGAGGGCACAAGATCGTAGCTGAGGTAACAAGCTAAACGTCGACGTTCATGCGGAACTACTAGCGAGACTGAAGTCTCTCTGCAAAACATAAATTAAGCAAACGTGAGTACAAATGTACCCAGCAAGACTTACATCAGAACTAACTACATATGCATCGGTATCAACAATGGGGTGGTGGAGTTTAACTGCAACAAGCCAGCTTTGACTCAGTGGCTATCCTAAACTACGACTGCAAGTAACTCTTTTGAGGTGGCGCACACCAGTCCACATATTCACCATATCAATACACCACTATGGATTCGCTCCCGTCTCCCTACGAGAACGCCATCCATAGCACTCACGCTTATCTTGCGCATTTTAGAGTATCCACTTTCACTTGTCTATGAACTGTACAGGCAACCCAGAAGTCCTTTACCGCAGACACGGCTATTCGAATAGATCATTTATAACCCTGCAGGGGTGTACTTCTTCACACACGCTCTCGCCACTTACCACCATGTACATGTCGTGTATCTCGGCAACCTTCAAGCGGAAGCCTGGTGAGGGAGTCGGCCATGACCTGACTAACCACACAAGTCTCTAGTCCAGCTTTATCGCCTATTCGGGTTCCATCCGTAAGGAGATCCGGCTGGGGTGTCGCTCACGGCCCCAAACGATGAGAGCAGGGTTCCCGAGGCACCAAACGGGCGTCCCGGTACACCGTGCCTAGTGTCTCTACTGCATCATAGCCCACCACTAGGGTCAGCGCTACGCACGGCCCCCAACACATATCCTACAAACACCAGAAACTAATTGCAACTCCTGGACAGAGATCAAGGCGATTAATAAGTCGAGAGGGGCACTTAAGCATTCCAATGCATGGTAGTAGTTGTCAATGGATCACAAACACAGAACTCAGTTCCTGAGGATGGCTGCATTGAGACAACCCACCATGTACTCCTACATGGCCTCTCACCGCTACCTTTACCAAATCGTGTTCACACACTTAGCTCTCAACAGTAGGACATGTTCACCACATTCCAATTCATCCCCGATGAATCAGACCTGACTCAACTCTAAGCAGTAGCAGGAATGACAACAAGCATGAATGAGTAGGCACATCAGGGCTCAAACAACTCCTACTCATGCTAGTGGGTTTCATCTATTTACTGTGGCAATGACAGGTCATGCAAAGGAAAGGGGTTCAACTACCGCAGCATGTAACAGTTGAATTGTTGTTGTCCTAATGCAGCAAAAGAGAGTAGAAGCGAGAGAGTGGGATTGTATCGGAATGAATAAGGGGGTTTTGCTTGCCTGGCACTTTTGAAGATAGTATAGTTCTTCATCGGTGTCATCGATTTCATCATCGAAACCACGTCTATCGAGAGGGGACAAATACCGGCAACAAAGAAGGAAACACAATCAATGCAATGCACAATATGTTGCATGACCATGACATGGCAAAATGAGTGTGTTGGGCTAATACAACTACAACCAGATGGGTTTGAGTCATTTTGAACCAAAGGTTCAACTCCAAACTCAAACTATGAATTCAAATAGTGCATTATCATGTTTTGATCTAAACAGCAAGGTTAAGTTATTTAAACATGCATGCAACTAGTATAGATGGATAGATTTGATTTTTCTGATCATTTTTCATATATAACTTATTTCATTTGGAGCTACGGTTGCATTTCTATAATTTTTAGAAGTTTCGGGCATTTTCTTGAATTTCTTGAATAAGAATAAATCCAGAAAATAATTAACTGCATCAGCACTGCGTCAGTGTGACGTCAGCAGGTCAAACCTGACGGCTGGGACCCACATGTCAGTGTCTAACAAATTAACCTGAGTTAATAAGCTCTAAGCTAACACTAAACTAGACTAGTTAAGGCCCTGGTCCCACATGTCAGCATTAACAGGGCTAATTAAGTTTAGTTAGCGCTTAACCTAAATTAGCAAGGGCCTGGGCCCACTTATCAGCGACCCTAGGGAAGTCAAACAGGATCAAACCCTGGGTCAGCGGGGTCAAACCCCTGGTCAACTGGGTCAAATTCGCCGGCGTCTAGCCGCCGGCGGGTCAGCGGCGCTCTTGTGCCTCGGATTTCCTCTACAGGGCACCGTTCGATGCGCCGTTGGGCTCTATGAAGAGCTGGCGCGGCGGCACGTCGGTTGGTGGTAGTTTCCGGGCCTGGGGTGGCCGGAGTCAATGACGACGTGGTCATCCGCGGCGGCCGGAGTTCGGGCGACCACAGAATAGCTGTTGCGGCGAGCAAACGGAAGGCTACTTGCGCTAGGCATGCTCTGCGGGGTGTGATACGTCCATTTTGCATCATGCTTTTATATTGATATTTATATCATTATGGGCTGTTATTACACATTATATCACAATACTTATGCCTGTTCTCTCTTATTTTACAAGGTTTACATAATGAGGGAGAATACCGGCAGCTGGAATTCTTGGCTGGAAAAGAAGCAAATATTAGAGACCTATTCTGCACAACTCCAAAAGTCTTGAAACTCCATGGAAGTTACTTATGGAAATAATGAAAAATACTGAGCGGAAGATATACCAGAGGGGGCCCACACCCTGGCCACGAGGGTGGGGGCGCGCCCTACCCCCTGGGCACGCCCCTGCCTCGTGGGCCCCCTGTTGGCCCTCCGGTGCCCATCTTCTGCTATATGAAGTCTTTCGTCCGAAGAAAAATCATATGCACGCTTTCGGGACGAGACTCCGCCGCCACGAGGCGGAACCTTGGCGGAATCAATCTAGGGCTCTGGCGGAGCTGTTCTGCCGGGGACACTTCCCTCCGGGAGGGGGAAATCATCGCCATCGTCATCACCAACGCTCCTCTCATCGGGAGGGGGCCAATCTCCATCAACATCTTTATCAGCACCATCTCCTCTCAAACCCTAGTTCATCTCTTATATGTAATTCTTGTCTCTAAGTCTGAGATTGGTACCTGTAGGTTGCTAGTAGTGTTGATTACTCCTTGTAGTTGATGCTAGTTGGTTTATTTGGTGGAAAATCATATGTTCAGATCCTATAAGCATATTAATACCCCTCTAATTATGAACATGAATATGCTTTGTGAGTAGTTACGTTTGTTCCTGAGGACATGCGAGAAGTCTTGCTATTAGTAGTCATGTGAATTTGGTATTCGTTCGAAAATTTGATGAGATGTATGTTGTCTCTCGTCTAGTGGTGTTATATGAACGTCGACTACATGACACTTCACCATTGTTTGGGCCTAGAGGAAGGCATTGGGAAGTAATAAGTAGATGATGGGTTGCTAGAGTTACAGAAGCTTAAACCCTAGTTTATGCGTTGCTTCGTAAGGGGCTGATTTGGATCCATATGTTTCATGCAATGGTTAGGTTTACCTTAATACTTCTTTTGTAGTTGTGGATGCTTGCAATAGGAGTTAATCATAAGTGGGATGCTTGTCCAAGTAAGGACAACACCCAAGCACCGGTCCACCCACATATCAAATTATCAAAGTACCGAACGCGAATGATATGAACGTGATGAAAACTAGCTTGACGATAATTCCCATGTGTCCTTGGGAGCGCTTTCTTCTATATAAGAGTTTGTCCAGGCTTGTCCTTTGCTACAAAAAGGATCGGGCCACCTTGCTGCACTTTATTTACTTTTGTTACTTGTTACCCGTTACAAATTATCTTATCACAAAACTATCTGTTACCTATAATTTCAGTGCTTGCAGAGAATACCTTGCTGAAAACCGCTTATCATTTCCTTCTGCTCCTCGTTGGTGTGGCACCCCGGCTCAGAGTGACCGGTTTACCCTGCATTGCCAGCCCAGAAATCATGTCTTCTGGCAACACACAACATATTGGTACAGAAAACAACCGCTTTATTGATGCTAGCGGAACAGAGTTCATATTACAACAGTGCTCGAGGCCAAGCGGCACACTCGGTGCGGCGGAACAATATGTACATTATTTAGTGAACAGAAAGGGGTCTCGACTCGAACAACTACGTGGCAGCAGAATAAAGTCGTAGCGGAAGCTCCATATCACAGGGACACTGATGTGGACACGATCTAGACTCGAACAGTGCTCCTTTCCAATGAGACTTTCCTGAAATCTGGCATGACACGCCAGGTTAGTACATTGAATGTACTTGCAAGCTCACAACAAGCATAATCATAATGACAAACAATATCATGATATTTAACCAATTATTAATAATGCAACATTATATGTCAACATGCTGTGATCAAGCCCGAACGTCCCTCTGGACAGCTTACCAACTGTGATCATCTCTAGACCACAAACACACCACCATAGTGGTCTTTCTCAAGAACAACTCGTGATCCTTACGGCGATCACAACCACGACCATCATTTGGTCCCAAATACCTCGATGGCCTTTCTGCCATCCATTGACAATGCAAAGTTCATAGCTTAGTGTGCAATTTTTATTAAACGTTGACTCATGGTGGGACCTACTACGAGGTGTCCGTAACCGTGGACTCGGCTATCGATAGATTATACACTCTGCAGAGGTAGCACACTGTACCCACACCACGGAACCCATGGCCTCGCATTCCCATTCAGGTGGACCAACGGCATTCCGACAAAACCCCTCCATTGCCACAGCACTCTCCCGGCCACTCCGACCCAAATCCCCAATGGTCTGGTCCTGGGTGGCCCCGTGTCTACCAAAGACACCCCGACCACCATCGTGGTCAAAACACTCCCACTTGGGGACTCAGTACCATAATCTCATCAACGAGCACACAAGATTATGTGTGCTTACCGGTCCAGGGCAAACACGACATAATCTTCCCTAGATGGAGGCACCGACCAGAGGCCGTGTCAATGGACCGAATCAAGGCCTTTCCACAAGGCAAATGTGGTTGCGTTGGAAAGAAACTCGATTCAGCGGCACCATGACCCAATCAACGGTATATTCAAGTTGAGTTATATTCAGGATTAACTTTAAACTAAAAATGACCGGTGTCATAGCATGCCATGAAATGCAAAACAACACATGCATCACATATTGATAAAAATGACCGACGTCATCCGTATGCACACCAAGCCTAAACGTCAACAACTCATATTACTCTACTTGCTCAAAATGACTCACAACTTAACCAAAATATTTTGCAACAAGTTTTATTAATTTCCTACGCAAGAAAGTAACTCCGATAAAATTTTCATATGCTTGACCAAAAGATATCATTATCAACAACTCTTAATTTCTTTATCACTAAGTTGGGTTCAAACATTCTGTAAGACAAGTAATATGATTAAACAAGTATTTAACAGAATATTTTCTAACAATTTTTTATCAATTTAAGAATCCAAACACAAAGCTTTAAATAATTACTAACATGCAAAACAAAATTATTTCTAACATCACCACAAATAAATTTTAACTTGCTTTACCCACTTAAACTAGTTTCAACTATTCTGTAAATCAAGCATAACAACTGACCAATACTTAACGGAATACAAATAATTCAATAATTATTTAAATGCATGGGTTAATCATTTCATTTAAGTGAGAAAATCACAAATATTGAAATGGCATCATAAAAATGTTTCTGTGGCTTGCCTTAGTGCAGATGAGGTTCACAAGCCTCCTGGTGATCCTCAAGACAAGCCTCACCTTGTGAAAATAATTTTAAACACAAAAAGAAAATATCAAGAACACTTCTGAAATTCACCAGAAATTCTAAACAGCTCAGAAAAATCTCATCTTTGGTGAGCTGTTAGATTTCCTTTCAAAGAATACAATGCAAAAAGAATCATCTCATTTGGACTTATGGTCAAAAAGTTAAAATTGTTTGAAGCTGTCTGGAATATAAATGAATTCGAATAAAAAGAAATAGCTGGGGGGTGATGTCGAAGGCATAAAGCCCAGGGGCGCCACCACTCGTACCGTTTCGCGCGTGTACTGAGTGGCTGACTAGCGGGCCCCGCTAATCAGGTGGGGGAAGAGGGAGAGAGAAACAGAGAGGGCCGCGGCTTCGCCGGAGCTCTCGCCGGCGACGAGGGCTCCTTGGCCCAAACGAGAGGGAGGGATTGAGAGAGGGGACGATGGCGCACCTGCCCGTACCCGTAGCGTGGCTAGGGGTGGTGGGACGGCGTCGGAAACTAGCTCGCAAGCGGAGGCAGAACGTGGAGGTCGCCAGAGTTGAGGAAGACGACAAGTAGAGGTCACTCCAGAGGCTCCAAGCGGGCGAGATGGCCTCACCGGAGAGAGGCGGAGGCCCTGGAGGGGTCGCCCAGGCCTGGGAGGGGCTGGAGCTACCGCGGCGACCAGAGGGGATCACCGGCGAGCTCGAGCTCGGGGACGGCGGCCCGAGGCTTGCCCGGCCGGGCTACGGCTTCCTACTTGATCGTCGGGTGTGTGTGAGTGCTGGATGGTGCTCGAGGAGGCTGGGGGTGGCTGTATTTATAGGCGAGTGGCATGGGTGCTTCAAGGTCCGCCGGTGGACACCTGTCCACGGCGCCCGGCGACGAGCGGCGTCAGTGAGAGGGGGAGAAGGCGACGGAGGTCACGCGGCCACTGTGGGCGAGCGGAGACGAGCACATGATCAAGGGGATGGCGACGAGCATAGTGCGCTCCGTACTGTTGGGCTGGCCGGACCTTGCCCGTGCTCGCTGCAGCGAGCTCCGGTGTCAGCGAGTGTCAGGGAGGAGTTAAGGACGTCGAGACGATGATGGTGGCGGATTTTGGCATGGTTGGGCAGGCGGGGGAGGCGAGCACGCTCGAACAGAGCGCTCGGCGTCACCCAGAGCGCGTCGACACGCATGCCTGGCATCGTGGACACGCGTGGTCACCGCGCGAACTCTCTCCTCAGGCCAGCCTTCGTCCAAAAATCATGTCTGGGATGTTGTTCGTGGTAGTTTTGAAGTTTACCACGGTTTGGTTTGGATCCAGGTGCAGTTGAGAAGATTTTACAAGCCAGGTAAGTTTCTGGTCAGTAACTTTGTGATGTTACTGTGGTCAAATGGCTGGGAGTTTGGGGCTGTGCTTTGGAGGCTAGTTATAAGTTACTAAGGTAAAGATGCACAAGAAAGTTCAGGTCAAATGGAGCAATTAAAATGGTAGTTGCTGTAGAAACCACCATTTCTGTCCAGAACAGAAAAGATTTTCTGTAGCAAAAATATTCCAAAAAGTGATGAAATATTTTTGCTCAGGGAGGTGCCCTAGGGTCCCTAGAATATTTGTGAATTATCTTAGAATTTTCCGAGCCATAAAAATTAGGGTTGCCTTGAAGCAAACAGATCTGGCTTAGGGTTTTTGAGAGAAAATGAATATTTTTCATTTAAGAAAAATATTCCAAAGGTTATTTTGTGGTGGATCAGAAGTGAAGTGATGGTTTGGGAGAGAAGTGAACACTTGGGTGAAAGCCAAGGATGCCCAAGTGTTTAAGTCCAAATGAAAAGATTCAGAAACTCCAAGTTTAAAAAACTTTCAAATGAAATTTCAAGCAAATAAGAAAGGGCAAAAACCAGGCTGTCACAAACCTCCCCCACTTAGAATGAATCTCGTCCTCGAGATTCGGTTGCTTGGGAAAACCACTCTGGATACTGACTCTTAAGGAACTCTTCCTGCTCCCAAGTTGCTTCTGACTCGGTGTGATGCTCCCACTGAACTTTGAAAATTTTTCTGACTTTGCTGCGAGTGACCCTTTCCACTTGATCCAAAATTTTGGACAGTCTTTCTTCATAAGTTAAATCCTTTGCCAATTCTATCTCAGGCATTGCAGTCCTTTTCTTAGGCGGGGATATGCATCGTCTCAATTGCGAAACATGGAACACATTGTGTATTTCTGACAACTCCGGGGGTAGTTCCAGTTGGTATGCAACCGTACCCACTCGATACATAATTGAGAATGGACCAATGAATCTGGGTGCCAGCTTTCCACGAGTTTGAAATCGCTTAACTCCTTTCATAGGAGTGACTCGGAGGTACACATGTTCTCCGGGTTCAAAACTGACCTGCCAGTGCTTTGCATCATAATAACTCTTCTAACGGGATTTGGCCAATTGCAGTCGGTCTCTGATTTCCCTGACTTGTTTCTCGGCTTCCATCATGAGATCGGTTCCGAAGATATGGCTATCTCCAGCTTGAGACCAATTTAGAGGAGTGCGGCACTTACGACCATATAGAGCTTCATAGGGTGACATCTTTAGACTGGTCTGGAAACTGTTGTTATACGAGAACTCGGCGTATGGCAAGCAATCTTCCTAGTTCGCCCCGTTGGCTAGCACACAGGCTCGCAACATATCTTCGAGTATTTGATTTACTCGCTCTGTCTGACCGTCCGTCTGGGGGTGATAAGCAGTACTATATTTTAGTGCTGTCCCCAAGGCTAGATGGAGGCGGGACCAGAAAGCGGAGGTAAACAAAGAACCTCGGTCGGAAGTGATAGTCCGGGGTAACCCATGCAGACTGACGATTCTGGATACATACAGTTGCGCCAGTTCATTTGCTCTGTATCTGGTGCTAACCGGGATGAAATGAGCAACCTTGGTTAGGGTGTCCACTATAACCCAGATTGCGTCTTTGCCTCGCTGAGTCCTAGGCAATCCGGTGATGAAGTCCATGCAAACATCATCCCATTTCCATTGTGAAACTGGCAGTGGTTGGAGAAGTCCGGCTGGCTTCTGATGCTCTGCTTTCACCTTGTTGCATATGTTGCAACAGGCTACAAAATAGGCAATGTCTTTCTTCATCCCATTCCACCAGAATATTTGTTTAAGGTCTTCATACATTTTCGTACTTCCCAGATGAATGGAATACGAGGATTCGTGTGCTTCTGACAAGATTTTCCTCTTCAAGTCCGGTTGATTTGGTACACAAATTCGTCCACGAAATCGGAGGGTACCAAAGTTGTCCTTGAAGAAATCTGGGGGCTGCCTTGCATGTTTTTGTAGCTTGGCGTCATCTGGCTGGGCCTTGCGGATTTCCATCCCAAGTGTGGGGGTAACTTCCAAATATTAGTGAGGCCAGCATCCACGATGACCAAGTTGAGCTGAGCGATCTCCTCCTGAAGTTCGGTAGGCAATGATTTTAACATGACATTTAAGCTGGCGGGCTTTCGACTGAGCGCATCAGCAACGACGTTGGCCTTGCCTGGATGGTAATTTATTCCAAGGTCATAATCCTTGACCAACTCTAACCATCTTCGCTGACGGAGATTTAAATCTGGCTGAGTAAAGATGTACTTGAGGCTTTTGTGGTCGGTAAAAATTTGGCACCTTTTTCCAATGAGATAGTGTCTCCAAATTTTTAATGCATGAACCACTGCAGCCAATTTCAAATCATGAGTAGGATAATTTCCCTCATGTTGTCGTAGTTGTCGTGATGCATAGGCTACTACCTTGCTGTCTTGCATCAATACACAACCTATACCTTGTCTGGAGGCACCACAGTACACGTCGAAGCTGCGATAAATGTCTGGAAGAGTCAATACGGGTGCGGTTGTCAGACGCGTCTTTAGCTCATAAAAACTCTTCTCACAGTCCTTGGTCCACTCAAACTTTGTATCCTTTTTGAGCAGTTCCGTCATAGGTTTAGCAATTTTGGAAAACCCTTCAATAAAACGATGATAGTATCCAGCTAATCCAAGGAAACTCCGGATCTGTGTTACAATCGTGGGCGGTACCCAATCGAGCACATCCTTTACTTTGCTCGGGTTCACGGCTATGCCTTCGGCGGATAGTACATGCCCGAGAAACCCTACTTGCTTGAGCCAAAATTCGCACTTACTGAACTTGGTGTATAGCTGATGGTTGCGGAGCCGTTGTAGCACTGCCCGGAGGTGATCCTTATGCTCTTCTTCACTCTTGGAGTAAATGAGGATGTCGTCGATAAAGACTACCACAAATTTGTCGAGGAAGTCCATGAACACCTTGGTCATCATATGCATGAAGAAGGCAGGGGCATTGGTGAGACCAAAGGACATCACAGTATATTCGTAAAGACCGTATCATGTAGTGAATACGGTCTTAGGAATATCTTCCCTTTTAATCTTGAGCTGATGATACCCGGTCCGTAAATCGATTTTTGAGAATACTTTAGCCCCACTGAGCTTATCGAATAGATCATCAATCCTTGGCAGTGGGTATTTATTTTTGATGGTGACCTCATTCAGCTGGCGATAATCTATGCACATACGGAGACTGCCATCCTTTTTACCCACGAAGATTGCAGGTGACCCCCATGGTGAAGAGCTGGGACGAATATAACCTTTCTGGAGTAATTCGTCAAGATGTTTCTTTAGTTCCACTAATTCTGATGAGGGCATCCGGTAATACTTCTTGTATAATGGTGCGGTTCCGGGCACAAGATCTATGGCAAATTCCAGTTCCCGATCTGGTGGCATGCCTGGCAGTTCTTCTGGAAACACATCAGGGTACTCACTGACCACAGGAATAAATTCCAATTCGACCACAGCAGTGCACACTAGTTCTGGCTTGGGTATATGCTTGCGAGCATAGAATTTGGTGAGCTGCCCATTCAGACTGGTTAAATTGACTTCTCGGGTTGCGCAGCTTATACAAACTTGATATTTGGTTAGCCAATTCATTCCCAATATAATATCCAACTGTCAGACTCAATGATTATCAGAGATGTTGGAAAGTGGACCCCGTTGATATTGATCTCCAGATCACGGCAGACTAGATTGCTCTTGATTATAGATCCCGGGGTTTGTACCAGCATATTTTTGCCCAAGGCAACGAAATCGAGATGACAGACATCCAAGAATAAAATTGGGGAAAAGCCAGCAACAATTCTCGAAAAAGACAAAAGAGCGAAGAGAATACGGCAATTAATGTCCCATCATAATTATACATAGACTCATACATGAAAATTTGACAACCATCTGGTTCCACTACTCTCATACATGAAGCATCATGACTCGTACAACTACATCCGTACACCATCTAGACGGCTGCGAATACTCAAAGACACTACTGCTCTGCTGGTGCTGCGGTGTCCTCCCCTGAAGCGGTCTCAGATCCCGAACTGACGTGGTTAACAGAAACCTCCGGGTTAAAGGTAACACGACGACGCTGCCTCGAGGGCTCTCTCTCAGGGGCAGGGGTAGGATGAAGCATCGGGGCTGCAGGAGTAGCAAGAAGTGAGACCCACTCGGCAGGAGTACTGAGAGTGTTCACGGCCGGAATGCCTGTGCTACTCGGGGGAGTAACCGGCGAAATAGGGGAGCTAGAGCTAACTGGGACATAAGGGGTAAATCCTAGTGAGGATGGAGTAGTGGTGGATCTAGTAGTGACCAAGGTAGCGGCTAAAGCAGTACGGGCATGAGTCAGCTCTCGAGCCAGCTCGTGGATCATCAGATAGTTAGCAGTGATATAGCGAGCAAGATGGCTAGCAACACTATCAGACTCCGGGTTAACGAGAGGAAAACGGACACGACCGTTGTCGTGCAGAGATGGGTAGTAATAGAATCCTGGGTGATGCTGCATTTGGACCTTGGTATAAAGAAGCTCGACAAGGACCTCAAATGCGGCAAACTGGACAGCCTGAGAAGCGGTGGAGGCGTAACCGCTCCGAGAAGTGCGAGTGTAAGAGCCGGAATCGGAACTGGTGCGCAGAGTAACCACTGCGTGATACTCATACACTGAGTTTGCTAGATGCTCCCGGTACAAACGGTAGACTGGTTCGTCTCCGTGAGGGTACATCCGACGCCACACATTGCGGAGAAGGTGCGGTGACGTGTACGGCATCAACTGCAACTGGCACGGATACGGCACCGGAGCCATCTGCACTCACAACCATTAACAGGTTAGCATAAAAATAATAATCAAATGACTACAATGCAACAACCAGCTATAACTACTACCGACACTCACATTTACTCGTGTCTAGCATCCAGTTAACACGTCGTAGTCTAGCGTGGCCTACAGTCAGCGCGGCTCTGGTACCAACCGGTGTGGCACCCCGGCTCAGAGCGACCGGTTTACCCTGCATTGCCAGCCTAGAGATCATGTCTTCTGGCAACACACAACATATTGGTACAGAAAACAACAGCTTTATTGATGCCAGCGGAACAGAGTTCATATTACAACAGTGGTCGAGGCCAAGTGGCACACTCGGTGCGGCGGAACAATATGTACATTATTTAGTGAACATAATGGGGCCTCGACTCGAACAACTACGTGGCAGCGGAATAACGTCGTAGCGGAAGCTCCATATCACAGGGACACTGATGTGGACACGATCTAGACTTGAACAGCGCTCCTTTCCAACGAGACTTTCCTGAAATCTGGCATGACACGCCAGGTCAGTACATTGAATGTACTTGCAAGCTCAGAACAAGAATAATCATAATGACAAACAATATCATGATATTTAACCAATTATTAATAATGCAACATTATATGTCAACATGCTGTGATCAAGCCCGAACGTCCATCAGGACAGCTTACCAACTGTGATCATCTCTGGACCACAAACACACCACCATAGTGGTCTTTCTCAAGAAAACTCGTGATCCTTACGGCGATCACAACCACGACCATCATTTGGTCCCAAATACCTCGATGGCCTTTCTGCCATCCATTGACAATGCAATTTCATAGCTTAGTGTGCAATTTTTATTAAACGTTGACTCATGGTGGGACCTAGTACGAGGTGTCCGTGACCGTGGACTCGGCTATCGTTAGATTATATACTCTGCAGAGGTAGCATACTGTACCCACACCACGGAACCCATGGCCTCGCATTCCCATTCGGGTGGACCAACGGCATTCCGACAAAACCCCTCCATTGCCACAACACTCTCCCGGCCACTCCGACCCAAATCCCCAACGGGCTGGTCCTGGGTGGCCCCGTGTCTACCAAAGACACCCCGACCACCGTCGTGGTCAAAACACTCCCACTCGGGGACTCGGTACCATAATCTCATCAACGAGCACACAAGATTATGTGTGCTTACCGGGCTAGGGCAAACACGACATAATCTTCCCTAGATGAAGGCACCGACCAGAGGCCGTGTCAATGGCCCGAATCAAGGCCTTCCCACAAGGCAAATGTGGTTGCACTGGAAAGAAACTCGATTCAGCGGCACCATGACCCAGTCAACGGTATATTCAAGTTGAGTTATATTCAGGATTAACTTTAAACTAAAAATGACTGGTGTCATAGGATGCCATGAAATGCAAAACAACACATGCATCACATATCGATAAAAATGACCGACGTCATCCAGATGCACACCAAGCCTAAACGTCAACAACTCATATTACTCTACTTGCTCAAAATGACTCACAACTTAACCAAAATATTTTGCAACAAGTTTTATGAATTTCCTACGCAAGAAAGTAACTCCGATAAATTTTTCATATGCTTGACCAAAAGATATCATTATCAACAACTCTTAATTTCTTTATCACTAAGTTGGGTTGAAACATTATGTAAGACAAGTAATATGATTAAACAAGTATTTAACAGAATATTTTCTAACAATTTTTTATCAATTTAAGAATGCAAACACAAAGCTTTAAATAATTACTAACATGCATAACAAAATTATTTCTAACATCACCTCAAATAAATTTTAACTTGCTTTACCCACTTAAACTAGTTTCAGCTATTCTGTAAATCAAGCATAACAACTGACCAATACTTAATAGAATACAAATAATTCAATAATTATTTAAATGCATGGGTTAATCATTTCATTTAAGTGAGAAAATCACAAATATTGAAATGGCATCATAAAAATGTTGCTGTGGCTTGCCTTAGTGCAGATGAGGTTCACAAGCCTCCTGGTGATCCTCAAGACAAGCCTCACCTTCTGAAAATAATTTTAAACACAAAAAGAAAATACCAAGAACAGTTCTGAAATTCACCAGAAATTCTAAACAGCTCAGAAAAATCTCATCTTTGGTGAGCGGTTAGATTTCCTTTAAAGAACACAATGCAAAAAGAATCATCTCATTTGGACTTATGGTTAAAAAGTTAAAATTGTTTGAAGCTCTCTGGAATATAAATGAATTTGAATAAAAAGAAACAGCTGGGGGGGGTGATGTCGAAGGCATAAAGCCCAGGGGTACCACCACTCGTACCGCTTCGCGCGTGTACTGAGTGGCTGACTAGCGGGCCCCGCTAATCAGGTGGGAGAAGAGGGAGAGAGAAACAGAGAGGGCCGCGGCTTCGCCGGAGCTCTCGCTGGCGACGAGGGCTCCTTGGCCCAAACGAGAGGGAGGGATTGAGAGAGGGGACGATGGCGCACCTGCCCGTACCCGTAGCGTGGCTAGGGGTGGTCGGACGGCGTCGGAAACTAGCTCGCAAGTGGAGGCAGAACGTGGAGGTCGCCGGAGTTGAGGAAGACTGCGAGCAGAGGTCACTCCAGAGGCTCCAAGCGGGCGAGATGGCCTCACCGGAGATAGGCGGAGGCCCTGGAGGGGTCACCCAGTCCTGGGAGGGGCTGGAGCTACCACGGCGACCAGAGGGGATCGCCGGCGAGCTCGAGCTCGGGGACGGCGGCCCGAGGCCTTCCCGGCCGGGCTATGGCTTCCTACTTGATCGTGGGGTGTGTGTGAGTACTGGATGGTGCTCGAGGAGGCTGGGGGTGGCTGTATTTATAGGCGAGCGGCGAGGGTGCTTCGGGCTCCGCCGGTGGACACCTGTCCACGGCGCCCGGCGACGAGCGGCGTCAGTGAGAGGGGGAGAAGGCGACGGAGATCACGCGACCACTGTGGGCGAGCGGAGACGAGCATAGGATCAAGGGGATGGCGACGAGCACAGTGCGCTCCGCATTGTTGGGCTGGCCGGACCTTGCCCGTGCTCGCTGCGGCGAGCTCCGGCGCCGGCGAGTGCCAGGGAGGAGTTAAGGACGTCGAGACGATGATGGTGGCGGGGTTTGGCATGGTTGGGCAGGCGGGGGAAGCGAACACGCTCGAACAGAGCGCTCGGCGTCACCCAGAGCGCGTCGACACGCATGCCTGGCATCGTGGACACGCGTGGTCACCGCGCAAACTCTCTCCTCAGGCCAGCCTTCGTCCAAAAATCATGTCTGGCATGTTGTTCGTGGTAGTTTTGAAGTTTACCACAGTTTGGTTTGGATCCAGGTGCAGTAGAGAAGATTTTACAAGCCAGGTAAGTTTCTGGTCAGTAACTTTGTGATGTTACTGTGGTCAAATGGCTGGGAGTTTGGGACTGTGCATTGGAGGCTAGTTATAAGTTACTAAGGTAAAGATGCACAAGAAAGTTCAGGTCAAATGGAGCAAGTAAAATGGTAGTTGCTGTAGAAACCACCATTTCTGTCCAGAAAAGAAAAGATTTTCTGTAGCAAAAATATTCCAAAAAGTGATGAAATATTTTTGCTCAGGGAGGTGCCATAGGGTCCCTAGAATATTTGTGAATTATGTTAGAATTTTCTGAGCCATAAAAATTAGGGTTGCCTTGAAGCAAACAGATCTGGCTTAGGGTTTGTGAGAGAAAATGAATATTTTTCATTTAAGAAAAATATTCCAAAGGTTATTTTGTGGTGGATCAGAAGGAAGTGATGGTTTGGGAGAGAAGTGAACACTTGGGTGAAAGCCAAGGATGCCCAAGTGTTTAAGTCCAAATGAAAAGATTCAGAAACTCCAAGTTTCAAAAACTTTCAAATGAAATTTCAAGCAAATAAGAAAGGGCAAAAACCAGGCTGTCATAGTTGGGTTCGTCACTCTTACTTATCGAAAGGACTACGATATATCCCCTATACTTGTGGTTCATCAAGACTCTTTTCTGGTGCCATTGCCAGGGAGTGAAGCGCCTTTGGTAGGTGGAATTTGGTAAGGAAAAATTTATATAGTGTGCTGAAATTTACTGTCACTTGTTACTATGGAAAGTAATCCTCTGAGGGGCTTGTTTGGGGTATCTTCACCCCGAAAATTAGAGCAAAGAGTTGCTCCTCAACCTACTGAACCTACTGAAAATGAAAATGTCTACTTTGAAATTCCTTCGGGTATGATAGAAAAACTGCTAGCTAATCCGTTTGCAGGAGATGGAACATTACATCCTGATGAGCACCTAATATATGTGGATGAAGTTTGTGGATTATTTAAGCTTGCAGGTATGCCCGATGATGTTATCAAGAAGAACGCCTTCCATTTATCTTTTAAGGGAGATGCATTGACATGGTATAGGCTATGTGATGATATGGGATCATGGAACTACAAACGATTGAAATTAGAATTTCATCAGAAGTTTTATCCTATGCATCTTGTTCATCGTGATCGTAATTATATATATAATTTTTGGCCTCTCGAAGGAGAAAGCATCGCTCAAGCTTGGGGGAGGCTTAAATCAATGTTATATTCATGCCCCAATCATGAGCTCTCAAGAGAAATGACTATTCAAAATTTTTATGCTCGGCTTTCTGACAACAATCGCACCATGCTTGATACTTCTTGTGCTGGCTCTTTTATGATGAAGACTATTGAATTCAAATGGGATTTATTGGAAAGAATTAAACGCAACTCTGAAGATTGGGATCTCGACGAAGGTAAGGAGTCAGGTATGACACCTAAGTTTGATTGTGTTAAATCTTTCATGGATACCGATGTTTTTCGTAAATTTAGCACTAAATATGGACTTGACTCTGAGATAGTAGCTTCTTTCTATGAATCTTTTGCTACTCATGTTGATCACCCTAAGGAGAAGTGGTTTAAATACCATCCTCCCATAGAAGTCAAAGTTGCGGCACCTATTAAAGTTGAAAAAAAGACTATCACTTATAATGATCCTATTATTCCTACTGCTTATGTTGAGAAACCACCTTTTCCTATTAGGATAAAAGATCATGCTAAAGCTTCAACTATGGTTCGTAAAAGCAATATTAGAACCTATACAAGTCCTGAACGTGAAGGCTCTAGGGGTCCGCATGGCGCACCTAGCGACGTCCAGGAGAAAACGGCAAGCAAGAGGTGGCCGCCACGCGGCGACCACGTGCCTCGCGTCCTTCTGGCGCGAGGTAGGCGATGACTGGCAGCTGGGCTGCACAGCCCTGGGCCGGCCAGTGGGTTGGGCCGCCAAGTAAGCCAGGTAAGTTTCTCTCTCTCTCCTTTATTTTCTGTTTTTCTATTTCTTCTGTAACTTTGTGGCTTTAATTAAAATACTAAAACTAACTCACAAATCATGAAACCGCTAATGCCCACTGTATGGAATATATCCAATAAGAAACATTTTGGTTTATGATTATTTGGACATTTAAAATATTTTATATCATTTAAATGTCCAGATTCAAATAAATATGATTTAATCCAGTGACCTTGTGATGTCGTAGAAAAGTGTGCACCATTTTTGTCAGAGGTTCTAGACCAAGGCAAAGATGATGAACATTTTAGAAGGGCATTTCAGGTTCATTGAAAAAGATTTTGGTAAACCCTAGTTGTTTAGGGCGGGTGCTGGGGGTTCTGTCATCCCCATTTCAAGTTTCTGATGGAAGGTAAACATGATGCATGGAGATTATGCAATGACAGGCAAGACTAAGCTAGGGCTGTGACAGAGGAACTCGGTGCGGCGGGATGCCATCGCTTGCTTACTGGTTAGTGTGTGGCGCGGTGGCATGAACGACGCTGGTGAGAGCTTTGGGGCGGAGTGGCCGGACAACCGTATAGCGCATTGGTTTGTCAAGAGCTCAAGGACAGACGATGAAGCAAATTTGGATTTTGAAAGTGCGTTATATCGACTAGAGGGGGGATGAATAGGCAATTTTTACAAATTCATCACTGAGAAAATACAGCTTGAGGAATTTGCTAAGTGGCGAACTACTAGCAGCGGAAAATAAGTACTCAGGTGCAAGCTTAACATGGCAGTAACACAGTCGTCATGATGATATGAAACAAGCACAGAGCACAGGTAGCATTTAAACAGGATAAGCAAGCAGAAGACAAGAAGACAAGAGCACAGGTAGCGTTTAAATAGGATTGAGGAAATTGAGAAAATCTTCAGTCAAAGTCTTCAAACGATAATGATCAAGTTCATCAACACATGAATGAAGAAAAGGAAGGGTTGAGGAAATGAAACCAGTAGCTTGGTGAAGACAATGATTTGGTAGACCAGTTCCAAATGTTGTGACAGTTGTACGTCTGGTTTGAGCGGCTAGGAATTTAAACCTGAGGACACCCAGTCCTCACCGTATTCTCACTGAGCTAAGGTCACACAGACCTCGTCCAATCACTCGTAGTAAATCTTCAGTTGACTTCCCTTCATAGACCCGGTCACTCGGCGATCCACAATTCCTCTTGGATGCTCTAGGCCATGACGCCTAACCATCTGGAAGATGCACATTCTTCAAAGGTAACAAGTGTCAGTTCCACACAGGAACAATCTCTTCAGTGATGCTCAATCACTTTGGGTTTTAGGTGTTTGGCTTTTGGTTTTTCCTCACCGATGATTTTCTCTCAAAGTCCTCGGGGGATGGGATGCACTCAATGACATGATTGGTTTTAGGTGTTTGGCTAGTGGTTGTAGGGGGCGGCTATTTCTAGCCGGGGAGCAGCCCGACATGATAAGACATAAATTCCCTTCAATGATATGACTATTAGGTGGATAAGATATTTTGGGACAGCTGGCGCGTAGCACATCAACGGTCAGAAATTTGAGCTCTCAAATTCCTCAGGGCTATCATGTTCCTCACTTGTAGGCAATCCGCAATGGCGAATTCCTAACTCCTTAGTCCGTAAAAATTCCTCAGAGACTAGAAGATCTTCGCCTCTGTCACTGAAGAAATTGATTGAATTGTATGAGATTTCCAATGGCTTCACTCGAAAGGGTTGGATATGTGTAGGCTTTGAGATGAGCATCATTTGGAAACTTTTCCTTAGTTTTACCTCGACCCCCTATGACTCAAGAAAGAGAAAATGAAACTATGAAAAAAAGTCTTCACGCGTCATAGTCCTCGCATCAATATCAAAGTCTTCAAGGTCACACCAATTTCCTCACTTTCGATGTCTTCAAGAAAACCAAAGTCTTCAAATGAAGACATTCATTTTTAGGGGTCGACTTTCATCGTAAATATCAAACACCTCATAGACTTATAGAACCTGTGTACACTCACAAACACATTGGTCCCTTAACCTATAAGTCTTCAATACACCAAAATCACTAAGGGACACTAGATGCGCTTACAGATTCCCGTTCAATCCTGGCCATTTATTACCGCACACGGTTAATTGGCGTAGCCTCTGGAAACTATGTGCGTTGACCCTATTGTGGGTTGCTTTCCGATTGGCCGCCACCCCAACCACGCGGATCGCGTGCGTGCATCATGATCGAACGACATTCCACGTCCATATCATCGCACCCATGTAGCTATAGCTGGGATTTCATATTTCTGCGCTACTACCTCCGTCCTGGTTGATGCATGTAAGTACAAATAATACCACTAGAAACTATGTTTATTAGCAAGGTACACGTGCATTGCACGCATGAAATTTGGCAACCAAGTTATGAATAAATACCACACTATAGCATGTAAGCTTTGAGATATATATGCATGATGTAGATGTTCGTTTAATTCTTATAGTTCATCTCATCCAAAATCAATTACTTCTAATAAAAAAGTTAATCTATTTTAAGATTCATGGAATTGTGCGTTGTAAACCATAAAGTAAAAACAAATAATGGCAATTCATCTAGAAAAAAAAGTTTTGGCAATTATGATACGGAAGATTCTAGAACAAAGGAGAAGTGCTTGTGTTTTGAGTTTGTGCATTATGCTTAAGTTCAACCATGGAGACTTCTAGATTGCACATGTGGCAGAATCTGGTGGAATGTAGATGATATCCAACGGGTAGTAGTGCTCGGATTTGCCATATTTGCACCGTCGGATTGGCTTCATCCAACGACCATCTTTCAAAGTTATTCACACACTATATAGGGGTATAGAAATATGAATCAAACGATATAATTTTTGGTGACATGCATTATTATTTTCTTAGTTCAATCTGTGGTCAAAGTTTGGCACAAAATACTAAGGGGACAAATAAATCGGGATGGTGGTAGTAAATTTCTACAAAATGCACATAATGGCCTAAATATGGTAAATGAACCTAGAGAAGTACCAAATTTGAACACGGTGCTTTGTAGGGTGTATGTTGATCATAGAAAAAAAGTGAACTGCCACATTAATTGAGTACTGTTTCAAACTAGAAAAACAATATACCACCACACCAACGTCTGTCCGCCCTGGCCCAGCGAAACCCCTTCCATCGCTCGCGCGCGCTTCCCGCCTGAAATGTCACCGTTGCTCCAGAATGTCAATGCCGCATTCACGCCCAACGCGACATCTCACTGGCACCGGCATTGCAGCAGCGCGACGGCCGAGAGGGTGCCACCTGCGCAGCATCCCGGTGCAAGCGGATGCTCCGCGCTAACGACACCATGGCCATCCTTCTGTCTGCCAGCCACGTTAATGACACGTGGCTGCCGATGAACCTACTCAGGCGCCAGCCGTCTGTCCATCTGCCGCGCCTCATTGCCATTCGCCCGCTATATTAACTTCAGCCCCAACCATAGACAAATACCCACAGTCATTCTCCTCTGGTCCCTTCCTTCTATCGGCACCACTCCAACCATGGCCTCCTCACGCTCCAAAGCTCTCTTGGACATACTGTCACAGGAGCAGATGAAGGACATCGCCGGCTTCGCTTCGGGCGTGCTCGAAAGCTCTCTTGGACGTACTGTCAGAGGAGCAGACGAAGGACATCGCCAGCTCCCCCCGTCCGACCTCCGCCGCCATGACCATGAAGTCGTCATGCGTGTGTTGGCGCAGCCAGCAGCGAGGAAGAGTAGTACATGGTAGGTCACCGCCGCTCTAGTCCCAGGCAGGCCACCACTCCTCCACTCAGTCGACGCCAAGCTTGGTGGGGTAAACATCGATGGCCGATTAGCCGCTTGACGGCGACATGGAGGCATAAATCTTCAGAACCTTGTGCTCCGAAGGAGGGGGTTATGGAGGCGGAGCAGGACAAAGCCGAGGTGAATGAGGAGGAGGCAAAGGCAATAGCCGAAGCATCAGTTCTCAGGGCTCATGGCCGGACATGGTGCTCGGGCGCCGGCGATCGTTTAGATTAGGTTTACAGTAGGTTTTAGCACAGTCTGTGCAAAATATGTAATGAATTTCGCCCCGTTTATAGGAAAAGTTTTCGAAATGTAATGTATTTCATCTAGTTAATATGAAATTTGCTTTCTTTGCATGAATTTCGTCCGGTTAGTCCATATAGTTGTCGAAAGGTATGCGGGCAACATTTGATGGCATTCTGTGGCATCAGTGTCCTCGGACAGATGCTGATGTAAAATTTGTGGGTCAGCGCTGGGGATACCCTAACTATCATGCTATAATCGCTAACAGTGCTCCATTATTTCATAGGGAACAGTTATCCCTCGATCAAAATCAGATCTGCCGTGTTTCGCACTCCTCCCTCGTAAGAGTGGAGACACTTGATTACATAAAAATGTAACAAGTGGACGGCACTGTAGCGTGTCATGTCACTCAAACCCACTAGGCCAAACTAGCCCACCTAACGCGTGTGAAAGCCCCGCCCTTATCATTTTGTTCTGGATTTCTATCGATCGATCGCACAAAAATGTTAAACTTTGCAAGTTTAAAAGGAAAAGGCGACACACTTAAAGCACACATGTCGCATTCGCGTCGCACCCCCGACAGTCAGCCTCGGAAGCCGCTCACCAAAGGGGACACACGTTGTCTTGCATTTTCACTAACATGTGGGACTGCAATTAATTGAATAAACCGTCGATAGCTGAAATCCAATCGCTCGGCGGGCGTAGGCTGAGAAGAGAGAGACGGGGGAGGGAGAAGCGATCGCCCGCCTGCCGCGCACGGACTCGATGAAATATGATGATAATGTGAGGTGGGCCATGCGGGAGTCCGGACCGCTCCCAAGCCCGGTTCTGACCGCCCTGGCCCACCAGAAAATCCCTCCCCCCTCTCGCGCGTGCTCCCCCAGGCGCTAGCTGCCCACATTCAGAGCAAGTACAATACTGGGCTATAATCCCGCTTATGTGGAGGAGATGAGAGGCATTGAAAAAGTGAAGGAGTGGGCACTAATGCAAGAGACCGTCTCTACACGTGCTCCTAGGTATTAAAAAATATTTGTGTCTAAAAAAAGATGGTAAAAAACATTTGAGAGGAAATAGATAGAGAGAAAGTGAGAAAATTCGTAACCTTATAGTCAACACTATGGTACACGAGGAAGGAGGGAGTTGTGCACATGCCAAGTTCACTGGGGTGCCGTGTTTCACAATCCTCCTCGTAACAGTGGAGACAATATCTTTCATAAAAATAAACAATGAATACTCCTTGCTTGTCCTTGATATCAGAAAGAATACTTGCATTCGCTGACATGTGGAACATCGACCATCCTGGTCCATTTTCCATGCACAAAATTATAGTGCACCACACAATACTGCAGGGGAGAGTCACCCCGGTCGTAGCGCCGCACTAATAAGGAACCATCATGACTTCGTTGAATCCACTTCTTCAAGAAAACTTACTATACCCGCAATACTGCTACCACGCGCGAAGACTGGACTCCACTGTAGCACGTCATATCACTAAAACCCACTAGGCCAAACTAGCCCGCCTAGGATTTGTTCGTCTATGTACTGCTATGATTTTGTAGCACACATATCCTTTGTCAATCTAACTACTAGAAAGAAATAGAGGGTCTTTCTCTCTCTCTCTCTAGATCTATCTCCATCCCACAACCCCTCTAGCAGACGTACACACTCTCTGTAGCCACTCCGAAAGTAGGACATCACTACACTTTCACGCTTCCAGCAAAAAATTACACATTCACGCATGTTACGAGTACGTGCCTATTTTGCTGGCTATTAATGTGAATGTATCCGTGAACCAACTCTTTGAGTTTGATGTGAATTAATGTATAATTGTGGACTATTGTCTGATCAATCGCTAAACCTACAATTTTAGGAGCTTTGGCTATTGCCAATTGACGATGGATCATACCTATAAGCGTACCACGAGCTCATCAGCCCCAACGTTTCTCTTTGGTGAGTGTTTGCAAGTACTATAGCTCGCACAATAGCTAGCCTACTAACACCAAGAATCATTAAACAAGCCCTGCTAATATGGTAAACAATTCAAACTTACATCCAAGCATGCCATATATTACATCAAAAGCTGGTGAGGATACATCTGTTTCCATAACTCGGAGAGGGTTCGCATGATTCACTATCAAACAGAAGTAGCAAGTACCGCCCACACAACGCAGTGCACTAGCCCTAAGATGGTTTGATAACACGCATCGTTCTAGTAATTAAACACAATGCAAACTAAGTTGAAGGATTAGCGCGACCAACTATTTCTTGTCATCAATCTCTCGGGCAATGTCCACAGCATGGACAGCGGCATGGGAATCGATCTCTGGGGCGATGTCCACAGGACGGACCGTGACATCAGAACCGATCTCTGGGGCAATGTCCACAAGAGGGGCAGCGGCATTGGAATCGATCTCTAGGGCGATGTCCACAGGACGGACCGTGACATCGGAATCGATCTCTGGGGCGATGTCCACAAGACGGACCGCGACATCAGAATCGTTCTCTGGGGCGATGTCCATAGGACAGACCGCGACATCGGAATCATCATGACGTCCACCGGCAGCTGCACAACCCTAACATATTAGCAAGCACATTGCAAATAATCAAAAACCACAACTATGGTAAGCCATTTTTTTACCTTGTGCAGCTCACCGGGGGATCCCATCCCTCTGGGGCCCATCTCCTCGATAGGGGCCATCGCCTTGTTAGGGAAATACTGCTTCTCAACGGTGAACATCTCCTCAAACTCGGCCTTGAGCCTCTCATAGGTGGCCATTAGAGTTTCGGTGGTAGGCATGGTGGGCCCTTGCTGTTCTTCCAGATTTCTTTGAGGAGTTCGTCCGCCAACGTCGTCAACTCTTTGTCCAGTGCTTGTTTCTTGGAGTTCTTCGTCTCCATGGGTTGGCCCGCCAACATGGCCAACTTGTTGGCCAGTGCTCGCTTCCTGGAGATCTCTGTCTCGAGTGGGTTGTCCGGCGGCAACTCTTTGGCTAGTGCTCCAGGATCCATCAATAAACTGACAAACGAAAAGCAATTGAAAGGAAACCATGATCGCAATGAAAACGGGAAAAGAATAGGCAGTGAGAATTGGTTGGTGCTTCTCAAAAAGAAGATTCTTGGAATGAAAATATAGTACCATCACTGATTCGCCCACCTTTCCTTCGTCGATACAAAAGAAAAATGGCAGAAGTGAGTAGCTTGGAGTGAGGTTTTCTTCAAGATAGGGGAGAAAGGGCTTCAATGAGCGTTCCAGTAAAATGATGGTTGCTTCGTCCCATCCAACTTCGAGGCCAGTTTACCACTGCTGGTAAAGGTGTGGGTTTTGTGATATGACGGGTCATGACGTCCACACTGGGGTGACTGGTGAGTCTGGACTGTAGCACCTCGTTGTGATTTGTTGGATGGCACGCGGGCCCGGATGCTTGATGGCTCACATGTAATAGGGCGGCTAGTCATAGAGTTTGGACGATAGACAAGGAGCTCCGTCCTGGTTTATTGGTCCCTATGATAATCTATGCGAAATTTTGACGATAAATTTAACTAACCAAAAGTTCATGCATGTCACAAAAAATTACATCATTGAAAACTATGTTCAAATACGAATCCAAGGATATAATTTTTGTTAACATGCACTAACATTTTGTTAGTTAAATCTTTGGTCAAAATTTAGCACAACTTACAAAGGGGACCAATAAACATTGTACTCTCACATTTTGTTTTGAGGATACCCCCACATAGAAAATATAAATAATATTGCATGTTGGTGCAGCCCACGTTTTCGATAATTTGAGGCGTGGGCTTGTTCACAATTTTTACGAGGCGGTGGTTGTTCACTTAATGGAGGGTCTAGTACGAGATTTGAATGATACAAAGTGCGACCTGACACACCATTAGGGCTAGAACAAAAGCTCGTAGCTCGCGAGCAATGATCCCTCGATAGTTCGGTTTGTTATCCTCATGGGTCGCTTCGTAATGAACAAAGCCAATCATCAATTTGTTAAGGAGCTTAATGAACCAGCTAACAAGTTTCACGCTAAGTTCGTTAGTAACAACACAACACATGTTTCATCTTACGTGAATTTTCTTTTAACGAGCTTCGAACGAACCGAGCCGAGCAGGGTTTTTTGCTCGTTAATCTTTCAGAGCTTAATGAGCCGAGCCTTAATGACCATGAGCTTAACGAGCACGAACCTAACGAGCCAAGCAACTCGTTAATCCACCCCTGCACACCACTTGGAATAATCAGGTAGCTATCTCAAAAAACAATCAACAACTCAAAAAAGGCGACCTAGCACGTACACAATTTTAAACGATTGTTTTGATGGAGTGATAAAAGAAAACTGCCCCACTATACGTATATTGTCGGATCATGGGTTCCGGCAAAACCCTTGAGGTTCGAACACTGGGGTGCGCACGAAGATCTCTCCCCCCCTAAGCTCACACACTCCACGATCGCACGGTCTAGCTCATCGAACCCAAAGAACAAAGGGACACAAGATTTATACTGGTTCAGGCCACCGTTGTGGTGTAATATCCTACTCCAGTGTGGTGTGGTGGATTGCCTCGTGGGCTGATGATGAACAGTACAAGGGAAGAACAGCCTCCTGAGGACAGGTGCTCTTGTGCTCGGTGAGCTTGTGTGGTGCTTGAGGATGGAACGGCTCCGATCCGAGGTGAGTTGCCTCCTGAAGTGGTGGCTAGTCCTATTTATAGAGGCCCTGGTCCTCTTCCCAAATATTGAGCGGGAAGGGATTCCACAACGGCCAGTTTGAAGGGGAACAACTAGTACAAGCAATCCTGACTAAAGGTGGTCTTCGCCTGATAAAGGCCCTAGTGGTGACGCCGTCTTGGGCTCCACGGTGACCTCCATCTTGCCGTCCTGCTGGTCTTGGTCTCGTTGCACCGATATGGAAACCTTTGCCTGATGGCTCGGGACTCCTCGCCTGCGCTTGCCCCTTTAGCACCAAAGAGGAAACGAGGACACTGTGCGCGCTGGCACCCGCCTGCCGCCTGCCTGGCCTTGGTCTTCATGGCTTACGACAAGGGAACCTCGCGAGGTTCCCCTTTCCCTTGATCTCTCCGCCCCTCGCGAGCCAGCCTTGTGAGGCTGCTCCCGAGGAGGTCTTGTGTCGCCCGCCTCGCAAGGCTTGGCCCCTCGCGAGAGTCTTGGGTGTTTCCTGGTGAAGACGGGTCGCACAGGGCCGCTAGCGGAGCCACGCCGTGCGCCGCAGGCAGGCAAGTCTGGGGACCCCCATTCCCAGAACGCCGACAGTAGCCCTCGGGCCCAAGGCGCGCTCGGACATGGCTTCGAGGCGAAGCCAAAGGGCAAGTGCGTAGCGCCGCGGGCCCCAACAGCCTGCGGCCTTGGTTGACGCATGGCGATTGATTGGACGTGGGCATCTCCGCTTCCCCACGCTGCCTCGGCAACTGCCTGACTTGACGAGTCCCTGCTGCGTGCAAGGAAAAACCATCATTACCTGTGATCGTGGGGATCGCCGGTTGGCCTTCTCCTGGTATAAATGAGGAGGGGGGCGGAGCCCCCGGCGCCCATCTCTTCCCGTTTTCGCTTGATCCATCTCCCTTGCTCCATTGCTAGCAGCGACTTCCATGGCGCCGATCTGAAGGTTCTCGGCCGCGGAGAAAGGAAAGACCCCCCGCGGTGAGCCCGGGCCACTTCCACCAAAGAAGAGGCCAGTCCCCTGCCCTGGCATGGCCGGGGGGCTGGAGGTGACAAGGCCTTGGTGCGAGCGGCCTCCTCCCGGGTATCCGCCGCCTCTGTATGCCCAAGCCGAGGGCTCAGGAGGAAGAGGCGGCGGGCGGCACCGCCCACGCCGCAACCATGGTCTCCGTGCCACGGTGACACACGCTGTCGCCCCAGGAACCCACGTCGCGGACTCCTCGCGCGAACTCGTGATATGGGCGGCGATACCTCCGCGCACCTGGATCCGCTTCCCGCAATTCTTCTCCGCCGAGATGCCGCCAAGGGGGCCCCTTGAACTTTGGCTGCAGCATGCCGACTACGACTCCACAGCGACTAGAGCGGAGGTTGAAGTCGTTTCTCCGGGCAAAATCTTCATGACCCGCGGCTGGGGTGAGGTCGCCCGGGTTTGCCGTATGGAGGGCACCCTCGCGATCCACTTCGAGTACGACGGCGCCTCCAAGATGCTCTTCAAGGTCTTTGACGTGGAAGGCCGTCGCTTGGAGTGCAGCCCCGGAGAGGGCCGCCTGGACGGCGCCGCGGCAGGAGCCGGGCCGGCCGCCTGCCATGCTAGCGGTTAATCAAGCAGCAGCGACGCCGCTTAGGAGTCCAGCGACACTCCCGAGCCCTGCGAGACTCCGGAGACGAGCGATGACAGCTACGTGCCCTCGAGCTCTCGCCGTGCCCGCATCAAGGCCGCGGCATCCCACCGCCGCCGTCGCTGATCTGGATGGGGTTGGCGCCAGCCTCCTGAGGCCAACTATTGATGATGGCGTCGGTTGCGCCGGCGCGTGTAGATAGGACCCCTAGAAGCTCCCTTCTTTCGTTCCCTGCGAGGAATCGAGACAAACCCCACGGGGGCGTGTAAAGGGTCTGTAGTATCTTTTGTTGGTATTGTCCTTATTATGAAGATATGCGTGCGCACGTCCTGTTTCGGCTCGGTTTCCCCTTTCCCGCCCCACGACGGCTTGATGCTCTATGCTGACAGGTCCCGGTCGCCAGGCAGGCTGCAGCCGTCGATGGCATGCCAGGTCGCGATGCCGTGGTCAAGGCCGGGAGGTGAACGGCCCGAGGTCCAGTAAGAGCTCCTGAGGCGTGATGCTCAGGTGGTCCCCTTTAGTGCGCAAGCGGCCGCCGAGAGGCAAGAAAGGGAAGCGACGTTGCCACAACAGGACTGCAGCAAGTGAGAATCCTATGCCTTAGTGATTGGTTGACCTGGGCGCGAAACTTATCTTTGCAGTCCAGGGTCGGTTCCTTGTGATGTGCCAGACTCGTGCGTCGGCGGTCGTAGCGCAGCCTGGCCAGGTCTGTGCGAGCCTCCCCCTCTTCTCCATGCTCTTCTAGGTGCTCTACATCCTCAGGTCCCGGCCCTCGAGCGAGCTCAGTTACCGCTGGTATGCCAGGTCGCGATGCCGTGGTCAAGGTCAGGGGGTGAGGGCTGGAGAGCCAGTAGGAGCTCCTAAGTCGCGATGCTCAGGAGCCCCACTTTTAACGCGCAAGCGAATCGCATGAGAAGAGGGAGCCCATTGTACCGCCTGTGTCATCCTTGGGAAATTCCTGTAGGTTGGCGCGAGGAGGGACAAAAGTTGCCACTACGATTGCCGGTCCGCCTCAGGTCGCTACGCAAGAAGACGAAGGCACTGAGGGTCTGGTGAGGTGACGTGCGCGGGGCGTGCCGCGAGCCAGAGCTCGACCGCTCAGATTTGTCGGTGTTGCAGGGACGATTCCGATCACAAGCGCCGTGCCAGCGTGAGCAGCTCCCATGGTGGGTGACAATCAAGCAGGTGATAATCATAGATAGATTATGCATGGAAAGTGAATTAGCTTAGGTAAATGCAGGAATGATACATGCCACTGGGTCAGACCCGAGCGGCTTGGGGATGATGCAGCCGGGGGGCGCCCCCAGCAGAGTAAGCTAAATATGCAAAAGGATACATGCCGCAGGGACAGGCCCACGCCCCTGGGAATGATGCAGCCCGAGGGGCGCTCCCAGCTAAATAAACTTGGGAAATGTCACCTGGTTTCGTTGTCGAAGGGGTGTTGGGGTAGCTGAAGATGCGTGGCGAAGGGGTTGCTCCTCACGAGCCACCGGGACCCTGAGCCTCAGGAGGCTCTCGGGGTCCAGGCAGTTCCTTGAGGGCCGTCTCCATCTCCTCCAGGTCTGCGTGATGCCTGGCCTCCTGAGCCGCCAGGACGCTCCGCAGGCTACGCTGATAGGCGGCCACCATGCTCGGTAGGCCGAATGGCATGCGGACATAGCTGTGAGGCGGGCCCTCGCAATGTCCCACGCGCGAAGGCCAGAAGAGCTCCTGAGATGCGGCCCTGTTGAGCCCTGGGATGTCGATGCAGACGTGCAGCCCGCCATCCTTGCCTGGATGGGGAGCTGCGCCAGGTGGGCGGCGGTCGCCGCGCATGGCTCTTGCTTCTTGAAGTTCCTGGGTAGCCTGGGTGATGAACTCTTGAGCGTCATGCGCTCCTCGCCTGGTGCCCTCCTAAGGGAAATGTGCCGCAAAGCACGCCTCCATGTGGTGCCCAAGCGCCTCCCTCGTGATGTTGGCAAGGTTTGAGGCCCTCTAGAAGAGAGCCCCCGAAAACTGCCCGAGGAGGGCCCTGGGCGCGCCTTCCTATGTGTGGGAGGGAGGCGCCCCATCTGTGGGTGCATGTCTTGAGGTGATGCTGTTGGCGACGCCGCTCTCCTGAGGCCCTGCATGGAGCAGCTGCTTCTTCTTCTTGGGGACGGCCTCAGGAGGGTACAAGATTCCTTCGTTGTCGGGGTCTTCGATTGTTGCGGCCTGGAAGGCACACTCAAGGGAGCACACTGCATCCCTCTCTTCACAGGCGACAGTGATGACACCCCCAGTCCCTAGCATCTTGAGGACGTTGTAGCCGTGGTGACTCACCGCCATGAACTTGGCCAACGCTGGGTACCCGAGGATGGCATTTTGTGGGTGACGTCGAAGTCGATGAGCTCGGTGTGGTAGTTATCGTGTCCACCGAAGGTGACAGGGAGGCGGACCTGCCCGATCGGGGTGGTGGAACCATCAGTCACTCCTGAGAAGCGCTTGGTCGGCTGCAGCTGGTCATAGGGTACTTGAAGGCGGTCGAACATATTGATGGACAAGACGTTGAGCCCCGTACCACCATCGATGAGGGTCTTTGTGACTTGGACGTTGCTGATGATAGGCGAGCAGAGCATTAGGAGAGCTCCAGCAGTTGCCGCGCACTTGAGCTGATCTGCCGAGCTGAAAGTGATGACGTACTTGGACCACCTGAGCGGGCGCGTGGCCTCAAGCTTGGGAAGAGCCGCGTTCACCTCGTGAGCAAACTGCTTGAAGATGCGCTGGGAGGCCGGGGCTTGGGCTCCGCCCAAGATGCATGCGATAGCGCACGGCTGCTAGAAGCCCCAGCCCCCTCGTCCTGGTGGTGGTCGTCGTTCCTTCTTGGCGGTGGCGGCAGCGGAGGAAGGTCAGCGTTGCCCTGGGGGCGGTCCTCGCGAGGCTGATCCCTCCAGGCTTTCTTGTGAGGCCGATCCTGCCAGCGGTCCTCGCGAGGCCGGTCACGCCACTCCTGGTGGGGGCCTCGGTCATCCCAACGTCCTCCTCCTCGGCCGTAGCCCCGGTCATTGCGCTCGGGGCGTCGACTGAAGCATCCATCTCGAATGGCCCTAAGCTCCTGACAGCCGTTGTGGCTGTGTACGTTGTGGAAGGCGCAGAACGGTCAGCTGCTCTTGGACGACTCGGGGTGATCCCGACTGCGCTTCATGTCTGGCTCCGCCGCAAGCACGGCACTCCCTTGCACTTCACGTCCTTGGCCTTGGCTTTCTTCTCCTCCAGGTCAGTAGCTTAGAGCTCGAGGAGGGAAAGGCGCCCTTCCTCAGCCCTCGCGCACTTGGTCGCCAGGTTGAATAGCTCCAGAGCCGTGCACAGCTCCTCGTGGATGGCGAGCTCCTCCTTCATCTTGACGTCGCGGACACCATCAGAAAACACCGAAATGATGGCCTCATCTGTCACCTTGGGGATCTTGACGCGAACATTGTTGAAGCGTTGGATGTACTTCTGCAAGGTTTCTCCTGCCTGTTGCTTGATGCGGCCAAGATCACCCACAGCCGGGGGGCGATCGCGTGTGCCCTGGAAGTTGGTGAGCTTTCACGCATCTCACCCCAGGAGGAGATCGAGCCCGGGGCAGGTTCAGGAGCCACGAGCGAGCACCATCCTTGAGAGCCATGGGGAACCAGTTCACCATGACTTTCTCGTCACTGTTGGCCGCCTCGATTCTTAGCTCATAGAGCTGCAAGAACTCCATAGGGTCGGGTGTGCCGTTGTAGCGGGGAGGTAGATCTGGCTTGAACTTTCCCGGCCAGACGACGCCGCGCAGCTCAGGAGTGAAGGCGCGGCAGCCCGCCATGGCCACCGGGGCCCGTCGTGGAGGCGGAGCTTGATCTTGGTGTCCCCGTGCTGCCACGGCAAGTGGCGCGTGGGCCTGCCGCGACAAGCGATCCTGATGTGGTGGCGCTGGGAGCGGTGGAGCGTTCTCTTGCGGTCGGGGAACTTCTTGCCAGCTTCCTTCTTCTCACGCAGGCGCCCGACGCGGTGGGTCTCGCCGGGGGACTACACGCCTTTGCGCCAGGATGGTGTCTTGGTGCGGAGGTGGTGGAGGCGCTCCACGAGGCACGTCGCCCACAGCTGGTGGAGGGCGCGACAGTGAGAGGGATGGCGCAGGGGAGCCCCCTACAGCGCTGATGAGCTCGGCGATGCGGTCCAGCTAGTCCTCGTAGAGGTCGTCGACGGGGCGGTAGCGCAGGAGCTCGCGTGCCATGAGCGGCGCGGCCTGCGCGTCCGCAGGAGCGCGATGGGCGTGAGACGACGAACCGGCTGGGGTTAGCGACAGAGTGGCGGTGCGGCCACCCCGCCGCACAGAGGGGTGCAGAGAGGACGCCTGCTGCTCGTTTCCCGCATGACCGGTGGCGGCATTGGCGGCGGGTGACGGAGAACGATGGGGAAGCCCGCCGACAGGGGCCGTCTGAGCGACACGGGTGGAAAGAGCGGCCCGACACTCAGCGCGGGCCCGGCGAGCGTCGGCCGTGAACTTGGCGGAGTGGCGAAACGCGGATCAACGAGAGGAAAGCTTCAGCGCACCCCTACCTGGCACGCCAAATGTCGGATCACAGGTTCCGGCAAAGCCATTGAGGTTCAAACATTGGGGTGCACATGAAGATCTCTCCCCCCTAAGATCACACACTCCACAATCTCACGGCCTAGCTCGTCGAACCCAAAGAAGAAAGGGACACAAGATTTATACTGGTTCGGGCCACCGTTGTGGTGTAATACCCTACTCCAGTGTGGTGTGGTGGATTGCCTCTTGGGCTCATGATGAACAGTACAAGGAAAGAACAGCCTCCTGAGGAGAGGTGCTCTTGTGCTCGGTGAGCTTGTGTGGTGGTTGAGCATGGAATGGCTCTGATCCGAGGTGAGTTGCCTCCTACAGTGGTGGCTAGTCCTATTTATAGAGGCCCTGGTCCTCTTCCCAAATATTGACCGAGAAGGGATTTCCTAACTAAAGGTGGTCTTCGCCTGATAAAGGCTCTGGTGGTGACGCCGTCTTGGGCTCCACGGTGACCTCCGTCTTGCCGTCCTGCTGGTCTTGGTCTCATTGCACCGATATGGAAACCTTTGCCTAATGCCTCGGGACTCCTCGCCTGCGCTTGCCCCTTTAGCACCAAAGAGGAAACGAGGACACTGTGCGCGCTGGCGCTCGCCTGGCCTTGGTTGTCATGGCTTACGTCACGGGAACCTCGCGAGGTTCCCCTTTGCCTTGATCTCTCCACCCCTCGCGAGCCAGCCTGGTGAGGCTGCTCCCGGGGAGGTCTTGTGTCGCCCGCCTCGCAAGGCTTGGCCCGTTGCGAGGTTCTTGGGTGTTTGCTGGTGCAGATGGGCCGTACAGGGCCGCTAGCGGAGCCACGCCATGGGCCGCAGTCAGGCAAGTCTGGGGACCCCCGTTCCCAGAACGCCAACATATATATATATATATATATATATATATATATATAGGCAGGAGCCTCTGCGCTTGCTTGCTAGGGTTGCTCTATTCACACACTCTCTCCCTCTCCAGATCTAAACAAGATAGCGGTGGTAACACTGCTTTCTATCCTCACCGTTGGTTACAGATCCGGACGTATCCCCTTCGCCCGTGAAGGGGAGGCGGGGCAGCGTTTAGGCCGTCTTCGACAGCGAGGGAGGAGAACCACTGTCGGTCGCACCGTTATCTCTGGTCGAGCGCCGGCGCGGGAGGTCCTCCGATCCTTTCGTCGCCGGCCTAGTGTGGGTGGATCCAGCTTCCCGCCGTCCACCTATCGACACCTTGACCTTCAGGTATATCTTCATCGTAATCGGCCTAGCTCTACTTCCCAGCTCGCTACGTCGCTGCATGTGCATCATTTTCTACCTCTGAGCCCCCCTTGTAGCTAGGCTCGATCGGATGGTCCAACGTCACCTATTTTTTTCCATTGTTAGAGGTAAAGCTACTTCATGGAGTCGAATCTTGTACTTGGTTCAACCAAGAAATAAAGGGAAAAAGTTAGTATGTACATCAGACTTGGTACAAATAGGAATGAAAGGGGGTGAAAGTAGTACAGATTGGTCATCCAACTGGTCTCTCGGTCGAAAAGGGAAATATAGGGGAAACGTTGTACATAGTGGTATGACCAGGACTAGAATAGCTATCCACGCATACGAATAGGTGGCTAGATTGAACAAAATTGGACCAACCCAGATATGTTGCTTGGATATTGGTTTCTCGAGGCAACAAACTCTGAATCACCAATTTATGCCTCGGTTTAGGTACATGGTGCTGGATTGCTGGTGTACTGTAAGTGCATCTAGTGCCCCTTAGTGATTTTGGTGTATTGAAGACTTATAGGTTAAGGGACCGATGCGTTTGTGAGTGTACACAGGTCTATAAGTCTATGAGGAGTTTGATATTTACAGAGAAAGTCGACCCCTAAAAATGAATGTCTTCGACTGAAGACTTTGGATTTCTGAAGACTTTCTGAAGACTTTGAAAGTGAAGAAATTGGTGTGACCATGAAGACTTGATATTCATGCGAGGAACATGAAGCGTGAAGACCTTTGTTTTCGTAGTTTCATTTTCTCTTTCTTGAGTCATAGGAAACACCGTACTGTTAAAGGGGGTCGAGGAAATACTAAGGAAAAATTTCCATGTGATGCTCATATCAAAATCCTACACCTACCAATCCCTTCGAGTGAAGCCATTGGAAATTTCATGCAGCTTAGTCAATTTCTTCAGTGACAGAGACGAAGTTCTTCTGGTCTCTAAGGAATTTGTTCTGACTGGGGAGTTAGGAATTCGCCAGTGCGGATTGCCTACAAGTGAGGAACATGATAGCCCTGAGGAATTTGATTGTCAAATTTCCGACCGTTGCTGTGTTGTGCGCCAGCTGTCACAAAATATCTTATCCACCTAACGGTCATATCATTGAAGGCCATTTATGTCTTATCATGTCGGTCTACTCCCTAAGCTATAAATAGCCGCCCCATACAACCACTAGCTGGTTGGCTGCTCCGAGAGAAACTGACACTTGTCATTTTAGAGCATACCATCCTCCGAGGACTTTGAGCGAAAATCATCAAGTGAGGAAAACCCAAAACCCAAACCCAAACACCTACTGTCGGTGTCAAAATTGGTAGATCTCAGGTAGGGGGTCCCAAGCTATGTGTCATGGATCAATGGGTAACAGGAGACAGGGGACACGATGTTTACCCAGGTTCGGGCCCTCTCTATCGAGGTAATACCCTACTTCCTACTTGATTGATTTCTATGAATATAGGGTTACAAGAGTTGATCTACCTCAAGATCATATGTTGTGGTCTAAGACCTAAATGTATGATGAGTAATGTCATAATAATCTATCGACTAGCCTGGCCTTAGCTTATATAATGTACCAGAGGCCTAGGATAACAAGAGTCCTAGCCGGATACGTTGGTGGAGAGGAGTCCTTGTCTTGATCACCAAGTCTTGTGGAATACTCCTTGTATGCGGCATGGGCTGCCCGAAGTGGCCCATGAGTGAACCGCCATGGGGTCCTCGGCCCGATCCACCTAGTCGGGAGACGATGTGGTGAGTAACCCCTAGTCCAGGACACCGTCAGTAGCCCCCTGGACCGGTCTTCAAGTTGGGGACGCTCCTTGATCCTTCCGAACTGTTCTTCATCTTCGGTCGTCGGTCTTGAAAACTGGTTCAACAAATCTTCTCATCTTCTTGAGGATCGCCAAAGCAAATCCGAAGAGTTTACACGTTGGGTATCTGAGGAGCCCCTTTAAGTTATCGGCCTTTATCAATGCCTTGTTATTTTTATGCCACCCCTCGTGTTTGAAGTTGTTCCCGGGCAGCAGTGTCCTCTTGCGTCCGGGCTCCAACGCCGGACTGTATTCGAGGTATCTTTTGCAGCCGAGGACCAACACCGAACCGCTTCCGAGCTCCAACGCTGGAATGTATCTGAGCTCCAATGCCGGACTGTATCCGAAGAGTATTGTTACAGCCGAGCTCCAACGCCGAACTGCATCCGAGCTCCAGTTCCGGACTGTATCCGAGCTCCAATGCCCGGCTATTTCCAAGCTCCAACGCCGGACTATATCCGAGGTGTCATAGATCCCCTTGGTTCAAAAAAGTTGAAGGAGTTTAGCCGAGCTTAATGCCGGAAGTGCCCTCTATGGAGCCACCACTGGTGCCCGAGCTTTATGCCGGACTGCTTCCGAGGTGGTGCACCAACCCGACTGCGGGCCGATTTTTCGTCAATATTTTTTATTGGTGCAATTTATTCTCTGCTGAGATATAGCCAGTAGCCCTCAAGGTGTGGATCAGTCAAAAACCCGAGATGCACCTGAAGGATGACATAAGACCGCTAATCCCAGTAGCCCCTGAGACTGAGGTTGATTCGCAAAATCGGCCTGAGGATCAACTCCTAGCTCTGCAGAATACTTCGGGACACAAAAAGCGGTGTGCAAAGTCCTCGAGACTCAGGTTGGGTGCGGCCGACCAACCTGAGGATCATAATCTCCTCGAAAACTATATTGTACTTAAATTTTCTGCATTGGATTGCCAATGCAGTAGCCCCTGAGACACAGGTCGGGTGGCAACACCAGATTAGGGGATCGATGTGCCACTTTAATATTTATAAATAATGAGCGTGAAGCCCAGTAGCCCCCGAGCCTTAATGTGGGAACGCGTGGCCGAATTAAGGATCGATATCCGGAGTAAAATCACAAATTATGTGTAATGATTCTATGTATCCATGTACTTGACATCATTAATGCTCGGATCCGCATTGTCCAAAATTTTGTTGACCGACCATCGGCTTCAACCTCCTTGGCCAGTAGTTGGGGAGTGTTTGTCCTACTTTATTAAGCCTTTATAAGGGCAAAGGTTTACGGCAAACAAGGCAATCCAATCATACAGTTTTATAAACAAAGGTACGCGGAGAGCTATGTTGTATTACTTTTTAATGTAAGAACCATCTTCCAAAGAAAATAGTCCCGCTATCGGTTCCTTTCTTTGGGTCGTCATGCTTATCATGATCATGAAACCTCACCTCCGATCAATGTGGGAGGAAAATATTGAGGATTTAGGTCAGGGAAAGTTCCCGAACTCTATGGTATTAATGAACCAAAATTTTCACTTTCGTCGTTGCCGACCAATGTGATCCTTTAAGATTGCTAGCTTTCGGCTTCACCCAGTCTTAGGTACTAACTCGGATGACCCGGTAGTAACAATCACAGAGGTGCTCCCTTTACTGCCTAGCCGAACAATCCGGAACGTAGGGGTAAGCACATGAGCCAGGCAACCCATCTTGACCAAAATCTTAAGTCAAATTGATGCATATTTATGGCTTTATAACGATGATTATGGAAGGCGGCCCTCGTCTATTAAATACAAACACCAATGATATGTTTATTTTGACTCCGCTGCGGCAGTTTATCAGTTGAAAGTGGCCCATCGTCGGCTTCCACCCCCTTGTAGATGCTACACAGGGTGTTTCCGTAATAACAAAACAACCCTTAGCCGACGTCTCGGTGCCCGAAGGCGGTTGTGTTAGCGGAAATGAGGCGATCAGATATGCGAGATTTATAACTTTCACTTAGTCATAGGAGCTTTAAACTGGGGAAGCTGGCTATGAGCCCCCGGTTAGTGTTCGGCGACAGCTGAGGTCAAGCCGTAAACACTTTGGCCAATGTTATGAACGGCCCGTCATTTAACATGGGGTGACCTCTATCGATCTTATAGTTTAACACAGTCATCGGATCGCTGACCAGTTTGCGCTTATTGTGACAGCCAATTTTCGGCTTTCTCCACTGAGGTGCTTTAACCATGCTAGCTGGAAGCACAATCGTAGCAGTTCTCCCTTTGCACACCTAGCAGAATAAAGTGGAATGTAGGAGGCAAGCACAGGAGCCGGGCAACCCAACTATTGACCGAAGTCACAATTTTAAACCGACGAATATATAGCAATATCCGAGAATGTTTTTGCCGAATCTCTAAAGGTGTCCGGCATTGCACAGTGAGACTTATGATGGAAACACACAACTAGTTTAAAAGTGCCATAGGCTTGGAAGACCAAAAAAACTCCAGTAAAAACTTGACATCTGAACTAGATCAAGTGTTTGGTGCCAATCCGAAAATTGGCCTTAGAAAAAAATTGTGCTTCGTCGTGCTTTAACATGACACATCCCATCTCAACACGTAAAGCGGGTCAGCCTGCGGCTTCAACCTCCTATCTCGAAGGCGGAGAACTTCTCATTAGGCCAGTTTAGCAAACTAAACTCTAGCGGCTTTGAGAGAGAAGTTAGGCTCCCCGGCTACTGACCACACACTCGCGTCGAAAAAAGGAGTGATAGAAAAAGACTTTGCAACGACTAAGAAGAACACTCATTATAAAACAGCTCATACTAATTTAAGAGCCCCCAAGTGACTTGGGCAAAAGAATTTTATGTATAATGATTGTTTGTACCGAAGTACTTATATCATATCTGCGTTCAGCCGAACTTTAAACGCGTCTTAACCGATTGTCGGCTTCTCCCTCTTCGGTCAAGGGCCGAAAAGTGTTATGTACTCCACCTGTCGAGAATATCGACGGTGTTTCCGATAACCAGGCAATCAGGCCATAAGGCTGTAACAGACAAAGCGCGCTCCGGGAACTTATGCTATATTACTGACGAAGTGTAAGAAGCATCTTCGAAGAAAATAGTACCCCCACAAATACCTTTCTTCGGTTGCTCATTGTTACTATGAGACTTGTGCAATAGATTTTTTGTACTCGTGAGTTCTGTTGTGTGCCGACCATGATTGAAAACAATAAGAGCGCTAGATTTCGGCTTCACCAAGTCTGAGGTCCGAGCTCGGATGACCCGATTGTGACAATCGCAGAGGTGCTCCCTTTACTCCCTGGCCGAACAATCGGGAATGTAGGGGTAAACACAGGAGCGAGGCAACCCAGCTTGCGGAACACTTAAGTCAACATGGTGCATATTGTGGCATAATACACGAACAAGGAACGAAGCCATACAAGTATAATCACGTGCAAGAGGAAAGGCTTCATAAAGGAAGCCCCCAAGCAAACGGTGTATTTGAGTTTGTGTGTCACAAACAACTTTTTGCCAAAAAGTATAATGCTTGGTCGAACCGAACAAAATTTAAAACTGAATGTTTTTGAGCATGAAAGCGACTTAGCTGGTTAATGTGCTCGGTGTTGATGCCTGGCTCGAGCTTGCGGCGGACAATGTCCCAGCCCCCAAGCCGGTCCTGAGGTGGCGGAGCGAAGAGCTCGACACTCCGAAGTGGCGACATAGCAAGGCCAATGCAAGCCGACACTGTGACGCCGAAGTCCCCGGCGTGGGTTAATGAAGTGATGACGAAGCCCCCGGTCCAGCCGAGGTGACATGGTACGTCGGTACGCCGAGGTGACGGTGTTGCCCGTCCCGGATCATTTACCTGTGCATAGAAAATAGTGCAAGCCAGAGATAATAGGAATAATAAAAAAATTGTTGCATATTTATTAACTTATGCAAAGTGAGTAAAGAAATATGGCCCGTGTGCCGAACACTCGATGAGGTAGGGTTCTCTCAACGATGCCGAAGTCCCCGAGGCAACCGAACATGTCGGTATGGCAATTCAACCAACAAGGTGATCACGCGAGCCGATTTATGCCGATTGGGATGACGGCGTCGGCTTGCAGAAGTGACCGCGTGATGCAGTCAAAGTCGATCACCTACACATATAAATAGTGCGGTCCAAAAAGAACAATATAAATATATTTATAATCCTTGCATAATTTCTTTTTGCAAAAATAATCTATTCAAAGAGATGTGGCCTGGCGCCGAAGTCAATGTCGATGCAGGGCATCGGCGTGACACGGTGAAGGCGTGGCAAAGCCTGAATTCACAAGCCGGTCCGAGTTCCGGATGCGGCGTTCGCCGAACGGTATACGGAAACTGACCGAACCACCACGTGACCGTTGTTCATGCGGCCACCCTTTGACAGACCTGTGTACAGATGATGGAACAAACCAGAGTAAAAATTCCTCGGGAAAAATAAACCCAGGCAAGAAAATTACTAGGATTAATAGCACCTGGTTTATCTGATGTAGCAATATGAAGAAAGGTTACTCCAAAAATTGGGACTTCACCCGCACACCCATTGCATGATGGGCGATGAAGCGACGGCATGGCGATGCTGACAAAGGTTGGCTCGCCGAGGCAAAGCCCCCGGTCCAGCTAACGTGACAAAGCTGGTTGGCTGGTGACGCCGAAGTCTCCGGAGTAGGTTGATGAAGAGATGGCGAAGCCCCCGTTCTAGCCGAAATGACGGAGCGGGTCGGTAAGGAGATGTTGTAGCTGCCATGTTAGCCGAGGTGTTGAGGCAGTTCAGCGTGATGGACATCGGCTTGAAGAAGCAGCAGTGCGGCCATGCCGATGCTGGTCATAGCTTGTGACGCGGTCAATGCCGGATTGATGAAGTGACCGAGCGGCGATGTCGGCGCGCCTGACCCGTGCAAGAGGCAATGGTGTTGGTGATGATTTAGCCTTCGTGATGCCGAACTCTTGTCTGGCTTGCCGAGCTGATGATTCAATAAGGTTAGGCTCGGCTCAATGAAGCGACGATCTGTCTAGCGCAGGTCGGCTGACGTGGAGCAATGTTACCGGACTGGTTTGACACCAGCGTCGGTGAAGAGTACCTCCAAAAAGGAGCAAAATTTGTGAGCATGTGTTCAAAAACAAAACACGATACCCAACAAAGAGATTCTTCCAAAAAGGTTGTCCAATAACCCGTTCATGAAGAAAGATGAACTCAGGTTGGATTCGTATTCGCACAGAAAACAGATCCGAAAATTGATTCACTAATCGAAAGGTTCGCGGAGTTGGGCGGTCGGATCGAGCTGAAATTTGGAGGGGTGGTAGATATAGGAATTCCACAGCCGATCAACGGTTGGATCTTCCAAAGGACGCCCGAGCTAGATGCTGGACACCATGCTCCAAACTCGTCCAGATTCCCGTCCAGATTTGAGAGGGCTCCGGTATATTGTAGATTGCCGGAGATTCCTCCATCAGAATTCGACGAAATTTTACAGGCTTGTTGTAGACTCAATTCTGCAAAATTCCACCAAAGGAATCGTCAAAGCGATGCTCGAGGAGGTGGTGGCAGGGGATACAAGTTCGCTGTCCGAAAAAACAGCACGGTCGCTCGAGGGCAATGTTGACGTTGAGCCCCCGAGCTCCAAGGGTGATTCCTCCATGATCATGATAGAGATCAGAGTCGATGTTGATGAAGGCCCTCGTCCGAACATGATGACCGGAGGCCGGGCACGGTCCTTGGTCAAGCCAAGGTGACCAGTCTAACCGACGTCGCAGTTGATCTGCGGGCGAACCATTGATCCTTTGTCGATCACACAGCGGAACTCTCAATGAAAGCACCATTGTCGGTGTCAAAACCGGCAGATCTCGGGTAGGGGATCCAAAGCTATGTGTCATGGATCGATGGGTAACAGGAGACAGGGGACACGATGTTTACCCAGGTTCGGGCCCTCTCTATTGAGGTAATACCCTACTTCCTGCTTGATTGATCTTGATGAATATAGAGTTACAAGAGTTGATCTACCTCGAGATCATATGTTGTGGTCTAAGACCTAAAGGTATGATGAGTAATGTCATAATAATCTATCGACTAGCCTGGCCTTGGCTTATATAATGCACCAGAGGCCTAGGATAACAAGAGTCCTAGACGAATACGTTGGTGGAGAGGAGTCCTTGTCTTGATCACCAAGTCTTATGGAATACTCCTTGTATGTGGCATGGGCTGCCCGAAGTGGCCCATGAGTGAACCGCCATGGGGGTCCTCAGCCCAATCTACCTAGTCGGGAGACGATGTGGTGAGTACCCCCTAGTCCAGGACACCGTCACCTACAAACCTAAAGTGATTGAGTATCACTGAAGAGATTGATCCTGCGTGGATCCAACGCTTGTTACCTTTGAAGACTGTCCATCTTCCAGATGGTTAGGCATCATGGTCTGAGCATCCAAGAGGAAATTGTGGATTGCCGAGTGACCGAGTTTGTGAAGGTTTGGAAGTCACCTGAAGACTTACCGCAAGTGATTGGGCGAGGTCTATGTGACTTTAGCTCAAGGAGAATACGGCGAGGACTGTGTGTCCGGGACTGTGTGTCCTCATGGTTAAATACCTAGCCGCTCCAACCAGACGTACAACTGTCACAGCAGTTGGAACTGGTCTACCAAATCATTGTCTTCACCAAGCCTACTGGTTCTATTTCGTCAACTCTTCCATTTCCTCATTACTCTGTTGTGTGCTTGTTCATATCTGTTTGAAGACTTTGACTGAAGACTTTCTCAATTTCCTTAGTTCAATTTCTTCAGTTTGTTTTTCTTCATCCTATTTTATCCTGTGCTTACGCTTTCTGTACTCTATGTTTGTTTTCATTTCATCATGATGTCTATGCTTATGTTATGTTATGACTGCATCTGTACTCTGTGTTTGTTTTCATTTCATCACGATGTCTATGCTTATGTTATGTTATGACTGCATCTGAGTACTTATTCCGCTGCAAGTAGTTCTTCGCTAAGGAATTCCCTCACCCTAAAATTCCTCATTGAAGAATTCATAAAAATCGCCTATTCACCCCCCTCTAGTCGACTTAATGCACGTTCATGTACCCACTGTCCCATGCCCTTATAGAAAATATTTAGATGCTCTTAATCTAATGCCCTTGGTAAAGTGAAGCCATGCCACTGTTATAAGCGATGACAAGTTTAACCAATTGTTTTTGCCAGTAATTGTTTGAGACTCTGACTGTTTCCTCTTTTTCTTTTTGTGCAAACAGGGATATCCATTTCACCTCGTTGCTATTGTGACCTTTTGGTGCACTGCACAAAACACTTCTTAAAAGAAGTGACTTTTGTGCTGTTTAACTGGAATGTCACAACGGAACCGTTGGTCCATTTTGGTGGAACTGCACAAAGGGAGATCTGTGTTTCAATCTTCATCCTCCATATTGGCACCATAACCTTCCTTTAGGTAAGAATGATATTTAATGCATGTGTTCACCTCGATTTTGCGACTGCCATGAGAAAATAATGCTATTGTTTACTAGTACACTTGTACTCCCTCACTGACAAAACCAAATCTAAAATAGAAGGCGAATCATGTACTTGGTTTCACCAATTGGCGAGGAGAAAGAGAAACAGAGCAACAAGAGGAAGAAGAAGAAGGAAATGAAGAAGATCACACGATGGTACCGTCCTATGTTATCCTGACATCTTGCTAGTGGTATTGTATTGCTGCGTTGCTACTAGTATTAATTTACTTGAAGAAATGCACTTGTAGTACATAGCAGAGTAGTACTTGGATTGACGACACATCATACTAATTAACTGGATTCTGGATGCATGTGTGACCCAACTCTACATGATCAACAGTGCCAAGGTGATCTTGCTGAAGCCGAGGCCTCAGTCGAGGCCATTGAAGGGCTCCGACAACGTCTCCCTTACATGTGAGATGATCCTCCAGGAGCCCTTCCACTTCTGCTGTCAATCCTGCAAGGTCACTTAATCCATTAAGATTACTTAAGTAGCACTAGATTGCTGCCTAATTTTCCTGTCGGAGTTAAACAAATCTTTAGTAGCACCCTATGCTGAATCATGTACGTGTGTATGTGTGTCTTTGGAGGTGAACCATGTGGTGGAGCAGGTAGGGGATCTTGCTAGTGTCATGACATAATAATACTATTTTTTTGCATGTCAATTTATTGCCAATTGTTCAATGAGGCAATGTTTTGCTATTGTATTGTCCATCATGAATTTGATGCTATTGTTAAAGTAATATGCTAATGTCTTTCTATCCTTTCTCACTAAGCTAATGAAGGTTTCACCTTGTTCCTACTTGTGCAAACAAGGATCATGTTGTGCCAATCGTACATTTTAGTGGAACTGCACAAGAGAATACAATGAACTGTATCCCAGTCAGTGCTTTAACTCTGCTGGAAGTTCTTGATAATCTTTCGATATAATCTCACCACTGGTAAACAAGAGTGATGTCAACCATACATTTGAAGTGCACAAAAATATATACTATTGAATGATTCAAGTGAGTGCTTTATCATCTCTTCCGGGACTACTTGAATAAGCTTCTTGCTCAGGTGGGTACGGGCCTAAGGCCTTCATCCATATTAGTTTGTTGTCATCTCTATTTGTATCGTGCTACTGTGTTGCTACTGTAATGAGAAACTCATTTATCTTTGCATGTTAAATTTTTGCAACCTATGATACATGGCAATGCTTTGAGTACTGAGCTAATTGGGACTGATTAAATAGCCTAATACCTCTCTTTAAGAAAGATTACTATGTTGCTAACTTTACCCACTAAGATAATGAGGGTGCTTCTATTTGTTAGTGTATGTTTCGTCAACTAGTCCCACTATTACAGTAATCTCACTCTCTCAATATATGTGCCAACAGGGATGCTCGATTTTGGTGGAACTGCACAAAAACTTTGGGTGCTTCATTGCCTCGACTGCATCCTTCCTTTCCTGTTAGTCACTTATCTCGGCTTCCAGCCAAATGAAATAGTAACTGATATGCTTCCTCACACAAGTTCGTACCGGTCTTTATCCTGATTATTGTGCTTGTCATACGTATTGGTAATTTGGTATTGTGCTACTCTTTGACGATTTCATAAAGGAGTAACTTGGAGCTTGAACTCGCAGGCAAATCATTACATTGGGCGATTTTAGTAGAACTGCACAAAAAGATCAGATGGACAGATAATTATGCTGCAGCTATGTACTCCAAAGTTCCTCAGACAAGCATCGATGTTGACAAGAAGAATTGCCAGAGTGAACGCCAACAATATTGCTTGGCGCATAGCCCAGAAAAACACAGTCTAGTCTTTGGTCCCAACATATGCCTTTTGGTTATCGGCGCACACTACAAAAAAGGACACATCCGTGACATTTTGGGCCGAACGAATTTTTTTCCTGTCATGCTTATGACACTCCTATGACGATAATTGTGAAAAAAGCACGTATCATCATAGATGTGGTGGGCTCCTACTTCTATGACAAAAAATCCTGACAAAAAATCATGACAAAAAATGGGCTTTTCTTCCTTGGCGGGCCAGGGACGCACCTGCATGACATTCTTTGGGCCGTCCATGATGGAACAAATCGTGGTAGAAGCAAGGGCGGGGAAAATTTCGGGGAGTTCCCGGTTACGGTGGGTGGTCGGGGCCGAGCGATGCACGTAGGGATTGCGTGTTTCTCTTGTACATGTACGCGCGTGTGTGCAAGGCGTTGGGCTCTAACTGAACCCGACTAAGGCGTTCACTTACTGAATCCGAGCGATTCCACTAGCTACGTTACTGAACTCGAGCGATCGATCCCTGGTTGTTAACTGAACCCGAGCGATTCATTCGCTACTGCTGCTAACTGAAGTGATCGAACCTGCTGCTGCCTCTTGATCAAAAGTGATCGCTGTTGGGGTTGGATGAACAGTTCCCGGTGGGGGTTGGATGAACAGGACCCCATGGTAGTAGAGACCATTGCTGCTGGATGAACAGGACCCCGATCGAGAGGAGGCCGCCACCCACCTGAGCCAGTTGGGGGTGGATGAACAGGACCCCATGGCGGGCTGGTTGAATAGGACCCCATGTGGAGGGCTGGTTGAACAGTAGCCGGTGGAGGCTGGACGAATAGGACCACGTGGTGAACAGTAGCTGGTGGAGGCTGGAGGAAGTCGACGGTGGATGAACAGTAGCAGGTGGAGGCTGGAGGAAGTCGACGGTGGATGAATAGTAGCCCGTGGAGGCTCGAGCGAGGCAGTAGACGGTTGATGAACTATAGACCGTGGAGTCTTGTTTTGCGGTAAGCCACACCCCTCCCGATGAATAGGACCATGTTTCGACCGTAGGCGCTCCAACACAACTCTGTTTCCTCTGTTTTGCGGTACGCCACACCCCTCCCGATCAACAGCACCCTGTTTCGACCGTAGGAGCTCGAACACAAGTCCGTATCCTCTGTTTTGCGGTACACCAGACCCCGTTTCGGCTCTTCCGTCCAAGCCGGTTGGCTCCCGATGAACACGACGCATTCCGACTAGTCTGTTGCCTCCTGAGGAACACAACGTTCTTTCTCCGTTCCGACCCAGTCGGTTGGCTGTCAATGAATGGGACGCCATCGCAGTACACGTTCGTGACGCCGCCCGTATGTACGTGCGTAGCCGTATTTAGTTTCTTGTAGCATGGCTATACGTACTTGTAGACGATATAGACGGGACTGCCTAAAGAACTACCGCTCCTTACTGGGCCACGGTTCATCGTGGCAGAAAGACCGATGGACCAGTATGTACGTACACGTTTGCGACCAGAATGACAACGCTACATACTCTTCGATCTGGTGGGTCCCGACTGTCAGGGAGGATAAGGAGGCACTTCCTTGCGTGCGAAGATATTGATGGTGGGTCTGAGCTGACAGGGGGAGGATTCTTTTTTTTGCCCATAATAAGGAGGCACTTCCTTGCGTGCGAAGATGTAGTTGGTGGGTCCATCTGTCAGCCTCACCGCGTATAGTCCTCTTCCGATGGCTATCATTCGTTGACCACTTTGACCACACCGTGTAGGCAGCACCAGGTGGTGGACGACGGTGAGGTAGGGAATGACGTGAAGCCTAGGAACACACGGAGCCTAGTACGAGGGTTGACTAGTTCGGCTGCGGTGTGACGCTGCTGTCGCCGCAAAATAACAGGGGGTGTGGGTGAGTAGAGGGATGGCCTTGCCAACGGTGGGAGTAGTTGGGGGCGGTGAGGCCTGTGCGGCAACACAGCCGACCACGTGAGGCAGGAGCATGCAGTGGTTTGGATGGCTGGAGCAAGAAAATCAGAGGTTGAAGAACAGGACAACCGTGGGATGTTAACAATCCAACGGTCACTGGTGATAGAATCGTTTATTGACTAAGTTGACAAAGCCCTGCGTACGCGTCAACTTAGTAGGGCCACAGGTCAGCCTCCAAATCTGGTGGGCCCCAGTTGTCACGGGGAGCACTCATTATTTTTTCCTTAATAAGGAGGCACTTCCTTCCAGGCCAAGATATAGCTGGTGGGTCCCAACTGTCATGGGGAGGATTCATTCTTTTTGGCGTAATAAGGAGGTACTTTCTTGTGTGCAGTGATGGACAATGTAGGTCCCAACTGTCAGCCTCTCCATGTACATCCCTCTTCCGATGTTGTCGTTTGTTGACAACGTTGACCACGCCGTGCCGAGAACACCAATGCGATGGACGATGGCGAGACCCAGGAAGGTAATGACCTGGAGGCGGCAAAGCCACAACAGTGGAGGGATGTGGGTGAGTAGAGGGATGGCCTGGCCAGCGGTGGGAGTAGTAGGGGCAGTGAGGCATGCGCGGCAGCACAACCGGCCATGGGAGGCGGGAGCAGGCGGTCCCGCCGGCGCTGGATTTGGCTGTTGGAGCAAGAAGATCAGAGATTGAAGAAGCACGATGGCCGTTGGATTGACATCCAACGGCCACGTCTGCTAGAATCGTTTGTTGACATATATAATAAGTAAACAAATCTTGCATACGCGTCAACTTAATAGGCCCACAAGTCAGACCATTCCTTATTTTTTTAATAATTTACAGCTCATTGCAACTTCTTATGCAATTTATTGCAGTTCATTTTTTTGTTGGCCAGGGCCAGGGTTAATAATTTAAATGAAATTTCGCATACTTCGGTGGGGTCCAAACTATTTTTAATACCAAAATGTCGAGCTAGATTTAAAGTACTGTGAAGATATATTTAAATTAGGTTAAAGCCCAGTGAAATTGGAATCTGAAAATGTGAAAAAAATCAGAAATTTGAAAGTAATTGCCAATTTGTCGTGTGTTTTTATATTTATAGCCCATTTCTTATTACTTTCAAGATTTGCAGTCGTCTTGAAAGAGTTGCTGCCCAGCACGACATAGAAAAATAAGTAGGCCTGGATTGGTATTCTCCAGAAAAAATAAACTGGGGTCATTTTCACAAAGAAAAAATAGTTGGGTTGTGGTGAACGTAAAATAGAAGCCTGGGCTAGACGGGCCACAGCCCAGTTGAAACCCTGCTCCGTCTCAACAATAACAAAAAAATATTGCTCGAGCAGCTACGTCCCAGGTGTCAGCCGATCTTATGTTGTTCTCTTTTTTGAAACTAGGCAAAAGATTTGCCATTTTCATTGATTATGAGGGGAGTTTAGAGTTCGTGGTCCAAGGCCAAATTACAAGACGCTACTCTCGTGGCATTATATTACACAAATGCATTGTGCTGTTCTCTTGTCTATTGACTATACGCTGACAATGTCGTGGGTCCCAGATGTCAGCAAACCACTAGGAGGAAGCATTTTCTTTTTCTATAAGCTGACAATGGAGTATATAACAAAAAATGAGGAACTTGCTTGCATACGACCATTGACATGGTGAGCCCCTACTATCATGCTCTCCACGTACAATCCTCTCCCGATTCCTGTTGTTTGTTGACCATGTTGACAGCGCGAGAGGGTGGCGCCACGACGAGCACACCAAAGCGTACGGAGGACGACGACGAGCCCTCGATCGTTAGCATTAACAATTTAGGAGACGGTGGGGTGGCGATGCGTGCACTGAGGCGCAACCAGCCATGGGAGGTGGAAGTTGGCGGCCCCGCCAGTGCTGGTTTGGTTTGAAGGCTGGAGGAAGATAGGACTGAAGAAACACGACAGACTGTAAAAGCAGCATGAGTACTTAACAACCTTAACTGAAACCAGCAAGGGCACTCAACAACCATTGCTGAAAGCAGTATGAGTACTTATATAGGTTCAACCATAAAAAGCATGCCTTGAATAGTGCTACTTTGCCTACATTTAACCAAGGGTGAGGCCACCAAGCCCCAGGACAAGGCCCAGGCGCAACGCTCTGCATCCACAACCTTCTGAAAGTGGCTTCATCTCGCAATGTGGTCAATAAACATGATATTCGCTTTAGAGCCACGGAAAAGCACGAGCATAACCTTTTGTCCTATTCTTCAAGATGGAAGGGATTCATTATTTGAGACCACCCATGAATAAGTATCTTTTCACCTCCAAGGGAAATGGAGTAGTTCGACATAAACATCATGTTGTGACCAAGCGCAAGTCTGACCCGACCATGGTCAGGCATCTGTATAGGAACAATAGAACTGAGCAGTTTCTGTTTCAAGAAGATCACAGTTGTAAAACTATGTATAAGCAAGAGTTTATGAAGAACATATATAACAGAAAATAGCTCGTAACATAAGTTTCTTGACACAGTTGGACCTGTTCAACGTGTGCAGGAGTGGCACACATATCCCATGTGGCCTTCCACCATTGAAACGCCCCACAAGGACCTCAAGATGATCAATAAAGTGTAGGAACTGGTGGATGTCGTCCCAGTCAACTTCAGTGCCATCAGTAACAGTCGAGTTCTTATAGAATAACAAATGAGTAGCGTGCATAACTATGAAATAACCTACACGTGCCACCAATTATAAGAAATATTAGTTAGAAGTAGCATCTTTGTGGGAGAAGGGAATCACAAATAGTTGGTACTTCTAAAGTTAAATTGTGATTAGTTAGACAAAATAGGTGGATTAGGAAGTAATCGAGGCAACATGAAAGAACCAGATACAAAACTAACATGGATGAACTACTGGAATGACGCCGGGGTGGACGAACACAGTGAAGATGAGACCAGGTTCTGCTATTTCCATCAACATTTGTGCGCCAACTTTCAGTCTGTAACACTTGAGAAAGTTTATGCAAGTTCGGCCATAAAAAAGCAGCGATCTTATTGATTCATGAACCCAACTCAGAACTTGTATCCATGGCTTGTCTTCAATGTGATAATTAAACTGGTGTATTCAATCATGGCAAGGACGACCATATTGAGTACATGTGTTCTGGCAGAGCAAGGAATGCACTGCAGGAAAAGTAATATGAGAACACAATGTATTCGCTATCCAAATCTAGAAATAATTTCCTCTTTCACGTCAGTGTTGACCATCGTACTAGTACCTTTTATCCAAATATAGCAATCCACATTTCCAAATTAGTCGACATCATGTTCAAAAAAACCCCACCCTCCTAGATAGAAAAGAGGATTCTCGACACAGTTGGACCTGTTCAAAAAACTTACTATGCGCGTTTTAAAATCTTGTGCTAGGATGAGAAGGAACAAGTGTGGTGTCTCACCGAGGGCGCAGAAACCTATAGGGTCCTCGCACATTGGGCACTTCAAATGAAACACACTAGATTCAGTAGGAAGAAAAATGCATCAACGGCGGCGGCTGCCATCCTAGGATTACCCGCGACCAAGGGACTAGGATTTATCAGGGATGGCTGAAGAACTCCTACCTGGTTCTCCATGAGAAAACCCTACGCAATCGCCAAGAGGGGGTTTTCTCTGAACAAGCAGACAAGGGAGAAGGGGATTCAGGCCCAGTGAATTATTTCTACTTCGTCCGTCCAGCTTACTGCTAAAGCTGGAAAGGTGGGGGTTTTGTGATTTGACGGCTCATTTGGCATTATTGCGGCGCTCTGACCGAGGTGAGTCTACCTTGCAGTTGTGCACTCTAATTTGGTGCATGTTACGTGGACCCCGTTGCCGGATGCCCCGCATATCAGCGAAAGGAAGTAGAAAGGCAGGAGTAACTAGTTACACATAAATATTTTTTTGATAGAGAGATACTCCCTTTGTAAAGAAATATAAAAATCTTTTATATCACAACTTTATACATAAGAAAAATCAAGGGGAATATATATAACATAATATGGGGGTTCAGCTGAGAATATAATACTCAGACAGGCTCACGGTTCTGGACTTTGGGCCACAGGCCGGTGGGCCTGCAGGTTTGGGGGCCCATTTGTTCTAACTCAACATATTTCATATTGCAAGCGATCGGTACGGCGCTGGTTTTAGATGTTGTCGCTAGGCGAATACATAAAATTAAATAAAGCATGACAGCTGTTAGAATGAAATCGAACAACAATTCCTAACCAGCTAACAAAGATGTAATTCTTTCATGATATCCTACGTGATAAATAATACTGTCGTACTACTTATACACATAGGACACTTGTTTCACCATGCCATATTATTACATCAAAATCTCTCGGAGGATAGATCAGTTCGGCAGTTGCATGATGCTACTGAAGAATTTCAAAGTTGATTTGGACCAGCTCTCCTTCCCGAGAAAGTTTGATTTTGACATCATCCCCTACCGCAAGATTTGATAGAGTTTTGAACCTTGACCATCCTTTAGCATCAATCATCATGCGACCATCCTTTGTACTTCTGGTATATTGAGCAGGTTCATTCACACCAAGGTTGCGCATGGTAAGATTAACTTGGCCACGGTCGCCCGGATTATTGAACGACTCCCTCATTGCTCTAGGAATTCTCTGTTTGCAAACAAGAAGACCTACAAAAACGGTTAGATCAACACAGTGAATCATGTGAAACAACATGGAAAGAAAAAACGAAGCACTTGGGCGGTCAAGGCTTACCAAGAAGGTGGAGATGTCGGTTTTTAGAAGGACTTTGGTATATGAAGTGCGAACTGTAGCCAAGTCTGTTGCCGGTGCAACTATTGGTTCCGGTGCCACTACATGGGCCGGAGCAGATGCAAATGCAACTTCAAGTATTGGTGGAAGTGCCAGGGTCGTTGCTGGTGCCCGTGCCGATGCGACTGGTAGTGGCGCTGCTGCTGCCGGAGATGGTGCTCCTTGTGGAGCTGGTGCCGGTGTCGGAGCAGGTGCCCGTATCGGTGCCCGATCCTCCGGTAGATCAGCCTGATCCGCTGACGCGGTCGGTGCCCAATCCTCTGGTGGATCATACTGAGTTGCTGCCGCTGTCAGTGCTAGAGCTAGTGCCATCTGAGAACGTGTCGGTGCTCGATCCGATGCTGAAGGTGGTACCGATGTGCGAGACAGCAGCGATCGTCTCTGGTCTGCTGTGATTTCATACTTCAGCTTTCTAACTTCACTAGGCTCCGTGACCTTGATCCAGTCTTTTTCTGCACTTCTTTTAAATGACAAAAGGACTGATTGTGGCGTGTTTGTTAAGCCAAACAACAGTTCATCATAGGACTTCAGATTGTACTCAGACAACAGACTGATCCAATTGTGTCCAGTAATATAAGTGATGGATGGTGCCTTCATTACTGACATGACATAAGAAGTGAAACCTGCAAAAATAACCATCATAGAGCAAACCAAACGGTTTATTCTGTAACGAATGTGACATGTAAAAACCTGCATCGTAAAATTACAGCAAAAGTAAGAAAACATGACAGTAAATCAATAAGATTTACTTGATGTGACATGAGTGAATCCTTACCAGGATATCACTATGTTTAATATCTAAACTGAAGGTTGATCGTCCAATTACGGGTGGCTTGCAGGGCCCCCGCTTACTCCCACAAGCAGGACAATCCAAAGGTCGTGACAAATCGTATGGACCAAACATCCATGGGACTAGAAATCATGGTGGTCGCGATAAACCCTGCAATGCATACAGATATTGGAGTGTAAGCTTAATTGATAAACCGTCCTCACAAAAAAGATGATCTGGATACTTCAAAATATACAGACTGAATTGAGTGGACAGACATTAACATAGACTATTCTCAGGAGTCACCACACAACAAAAGTGATAGTACTAAACAATACAGGGTTCACACACACAAATCAAGTACTGACCAATAGTACTTACTACAAACAAGCAAAATTGCACTAATTAAACTACGCAGACTATTTCTTGCCACCGACCTATGGGATGTACCACACATAACTGACTAGGCCACGAACTTTGTGAGAGATATCTACCGGCACCATCGCCATCCTCAACCATGGAGAACCTAACCGAATGGTCTTTCCACTCATAAACATGACGATGAAGACGGTCCGCATCAGATTTGCCGGGAAGCTTTACAAGAACCACACCCTTCGTAATTGAAGGCACAACTAGGAAATTGTTGTGGTGAAGTACACCCTGGAGAACACGCCTGACAACAATGCTACGGGAAAACACTAGCACTACAAAAAAAATACACTTCTGTGATGATACGTGTTTGTCACAGTAGGTCACGTCTTCTGTCATGCATGTACATCCACGACGATTTTATGTCAGAATCAAGATAGTCATACCTGTGCTGTCGTAGAAATGTTCCATGACATTACCAAAATTATCATCACGGAAGGGTCCACTTCCATGACGATAAATCGCGAGTCATAGAAGTGCTTTCGTCAAAGGTGATCGACACGTGGCATCGATCGTAACGGGTCGCTGTTAAGCTATCGGGTCCGGTTTGGATCCAATAACCCGTTAACAGCCTAGACCAATGGGGATTTTCCACGTGTAAAATTCTCATTGGCCAGAGGAAATACGTGTTTGCTCACCGTTGGGACAGATGTCATCCACTCATTGGACAGGAGGCGCCTATGATACATTGACACGTGGCACGGCCCAACAATGGCCCATTATGGTGAAAAGGCCGGCCCAGCTAAAGGCCCACCATGTTTTTTCAGACACTAGTGGGTTGGCCCGATAACAGCCTGCCATGTTTTGGGCCAAATTGAGGCCCATAGCAGATCAGACATGTTCATAGTCTGCCGTGTTTTGGGCCAAATTACGGCCCATATCAGATTAGACCCGTTAACATGCCGCTGTCCTTTTGGCCCATTCTAAGACAGGTTTGTATTTCAGCCTGTTAAATGCCCGTTTACCAGTTCGACCCGGTAATAGTTTCGGCCTCTTAGCGGCCCGTGGTGCATCTGGGATGTTGTCAGACCGGTTTAACTTTAGGCCCTTTAACGGCCCATGCAGAAACTGGGCTATTTCTTGTCCAAAGTAACTTTAGGCCTCTTAACGGCCCATAGTTTTGTGGATAAATTTCAGCCCAATAGGCCTATCGGCCTGTTAATGGCTCGTGTAACAGTTCGGCCTAATTATAGCCCGCGTTGAATCCGGCCTGCTTACAACCCACTTGATCATGGCCCATGACACTTTTGGGCCTATGGCCCGCGTGGATAGCAGCCTGCTTAAAGCCCATAATTTTATTGGGCCAAACTTTGGCTTGTTAACTGCTCGTCCTATTTGGGCCAAACATGGGCCTTAGGCAGTTTCGGCTTGTATTGGCCAGTGAATTTTTCGGCAAAACACTGGACCAATCTAGGTTTTATCCTGTTAAAAGCCCACGGTATTCTCCGGCCCAGCTGGCTAGAACTTTACTTGGCCTGTTAAAGGCGGGAAACTACTATAGGTTTAGACCTGCTAATGGCCCAACATGATTATAGGCCCATGTTTTGGCCCATATGAGTAACGGGCTGGCCTGAAGATCGACAACACGGAGATCCACTGAACCTTCCGGCCTAAATTACAGCATACCGACCAAAGAATAAACCTAGACTATACAATAAAGAAATCACAGCATATTACATCCACTGAGAATCAAAGTTCGCTATCGGTGATAATAAAGTGCAACGTGACCGCAGATTACGTACACTGGGCATCAAAGATCACCACCAGTGCATATAAACGCGCTGACAAAAGAATATACAAAACTGAGAGCACTTCAGAAGGCACTAGGCCTGGCCAGGACGGGCCCCGCAAGCAGCCGAACAAGCTGATGACACCTCAGTTGTGTCAATGATAGATGCTCCATCCCTAGTTGTATGGCACCATAGTGTGCAAGGCAGTCCTCTGACATCTTCTTTGAATCTTTGACTTCAAGTCGGAGCTGAGTTGACGCAAGGCTTTCCGCTTTAAGTTGAGACTAAAGAAGTCGAACTGATTTGTCGGAGTAAATGGCCACGGGTAGCCTAACCGACTCCCCCTGGCTCTTCAAAAATTATCAGGTCAATCGAGCCTTCAAGCATCCAAAGCTCAGGGCCACCTTCCCCTGGCCGGCTATCTCCCGAGCTGACTCCTGGAAGGCGACCCAGCTTCAAAAACCTTCCCGAAGAGAACCACAAGATGGCTGACTCCAGGAAGCCGGCCCCAAGAGGTCCGACTCCCAGAAGCCGGCAACGAAGAAGACCGACTCCCATAAGCCGGCCAAGACAGCACCCTCAAGGGCTGCACCCACCTAACGGTGATGAGACGAGATGTGGCTACAGTACAACCTGCCACCACCAAATCCCGGAGCACATGTGGCCACAGTGCGTCGTACGGGTCGGACATCCCCCGTCCGGCGCGGCACTGTTGCCATGTTGACCATGACACCACCCACGACAGGCGCCAATACGGCCCGCGGGCGGCGGGCCCCTTCAGCCAGAGAGACGTTCGAAGGCGGCCAAGCCTTCCCCAGTCGGCCTGGGGCATAGCCGGCTCCTAATAGCCGGCTACCTCCCTCCCTCGAAGTATGTGCATCATTAAGGAGACAAGACGAGGTAAGGCTATAGTGAGAGCCCGCAAGGCGGCGGCACTGTGGCCATGCTTACCTCGACAAAGCCCTCGTCATCAGAGGCGAGGCTACAGTTACCAGCCACCAACAAGACCCCCAAGTGGCGGGGCCGGTTTGTCGGCCAAGAGGCCAGCAACCGGCGGGACCCACCAGTCGGCGGGCCCCAGCGGTCGGCAGAGAAGCCGGCGAACACAGACACTGACGGCTGGGACCCGCGCCCAGCCGGATTACCATTGTATCCCTGGGGGTAGGCCTATATAAACCCCCCAGGGCACCCATGCAAAGGGTTGATCTCTTAGAGTTTTGACACCACGTAGAGAGAAAAGGAGAGCTAGCCTTGCCCTTCTTCCTCCTCTAGCCAAACAACTCAAGGAGCCTCTTGTAGCTACTTGTATTGATCTAGTGATCATGCGGAGACCCCGCAGAGCAGGATTAGGGGTGTTATCTCCACGGAGAGCCCCGAACCTGGGTAAGATTCGCCGGCGTGCATGTCTTCGCCTTATCCCGTTTCCACGCACCGGCGAGGTCTTACAGGATCCCACGATGATAAGCCACCCGTTGGCATATGTCGCACCTACCACCCGACATTTGGCGCACACCGTGGGGTCAGGTGCACCGTCGTCCGGAGACCTGTTTTGGACGGGAACCCTTTTCCTCCCGCGCGAGCGTAGCTAGCCTGCCACGCCCGATGGCGCTTGCCCCAACGCGCTGCAGGGCGTCGACGACGCCTGCGCGGCGAGCTGCCTTGCTGATCTTCCTGGCGAGGCTCGCATCTCCGACGAGCCTGCGTCCGACGCGGGCACAGACTACCCCGAGAGCCGCCTCGTCAGCCTCCTCGACCAGCTCCACGTCTCCAGCGAGCTTGCTGTGTACTTGGGGTCGGTCGGCTCCACCGACCCGGTGCTAGTCGACTCCGACACGTCATCGCTTGATGCCTTCCCCACCAACGTGGTGATCATCGACGACCCTCTCCCTCGAGCCGATAGTGGCAGCAGCGCTGTCACTGAGGTGTTGGTCATCAGCCACGGCACCGTCTCCGGCGAGAAGGCCCACGACGCCCTACAAGCGGCGCTGCACGACTTGTCCATCCCCGTCCCGGCCGACGCCGATGCCGAGACACTGGAGGCACGCCGCCTCGCCCTCGTCGCGGAAGGCCAGAAGATAGCATCCATGAGACGCCTCACTGAGGCTCACCAGCGCGAAGTCGACCGCGCTGCCTTTGGCACGCCGCCCCCTGGCGGGCCGAGCCGAGCCGGTTTCGTCAAGAAGCGTGGCGCAGCCATCGCCAGCATGCAGTCTACGCCATGCCGCTCGAGAACCTGCGTGCCGCCCAGGGGGCCACAGACGAGCTGAACGGGCTGGGGGCCGACGAGCTCCCCTACATGACTAAACGCATCCAGCAGCTGATCGACGCGGCCGCAGGGCAGCATGAAGCCAGCGCCCGCGCTGAAAGTCCTCACCCACGCCGAGAGCATGGTGCGACATCCCGGACGCCGACTGCAGATGGCGCCCACGCAAGAAAAGACAAGGAGTCGGCTGCTAGCCGCAGCCGGACTCGGCTCACCACCGAGCGCGACGCAGAAGGCCGCCCCCGAGTTGTGGAATGATGAGGCGATCTGCCTCCTCCCCCGCCTCGTGGGGAGAGATATCCCACCCCGCCGCCTATCATGCATCCGACTCTCGGCGGCCGACTAGGCCACCGCGAGGGAGTCGGCGAGAATGATGCCCGCCACCGCATCGACCGCCTAGCGCGATCCCTGGCGCTAGAAGAAGAAGATGATGTCGGCCCACCTTGCTTTGGCCCCCGCATCCGCGACGAGCCCTTCCCCAAAGGGTTCTCACTCCCAAGAGACACGCCAAAGTACAATGGCTTTGTGAAGCTGGAAGACTGGTTGATCGACTACTCCACCGCAGTCCGCATAGCCAACGGCAACAGGCGCGTTGCCGTGAAGTACGTCCCGCTCATGCTTCAAGGCACGGCACACACTTGGCTGAACAGCCTCAAGCCCTACAGCATCAACAGCTGGCTAGACTTCACGGAAGTCTTCGTCGGCAACTTCACCAGCACGTACAAGCGGCCTCCCAAGCCTCGCCAGCTCTCCTTGTGCGTCCAAGGGCCCAGCGAATCGACTCGCGACTACCTCACGCGTTGGGCCGAGCTCCGCAACTCCTGCGAGGGGGTGCACGAGGTTCAAGCCATAGAGTACTTCACTGCCGGGTGCCGAGAGGGCACCCTCCTCAAGCACCGACTCCTCTGCGATGAGCCGACTACCCTCGATGAGCTACTAACCATAGCAGACAAGTACGCCACTGCCGACTCCTCGATGAAGACCGAGCTTCGAGTCGATACCTCTGGGAAGGTACTCGCTCCGGCTCCCAAGACGCCGGCTAGCGACTCCAACCGACGCCCTTACCAGAACGACAACAAGCGCAAGGCCCCCATGCCGCCTTCCACCAGTCGGCAAGTAGCCACAGTCGAAGACGAACAAGCCGAAGAGCGGCCCGCTCCCAAGAAGAAGAAGGGCGGCAGGCCAGCTTGGCAGCCGGCTTTCTCCTACGAGCAAACCCTTGATGCTCCCTGCAAGTTTCACAGCGGCGCGAAGCCGTCCAACCACACGACACGGAAGTGCCATTGGCTCACCCGGATCTCCAAAGGCGAGGGGCTGGTGCCGCCTCCACCTGCTGGCCCACCGCCTCCGACCCCTCAGCAGCCGGCTGTTTGACCAACAGTCGGAGCAATTCAGGATGAGTTCCCAGATGAGCACGCCGCCTACGTCGTCTTCACAAGCCAAATGGAAGACAGGCGCAGTCGGCGCCGTCAGCACCAAGAAGTCAACGCGGTCGCCTCCAACAACCCTGAGTTTATGCATTGGTTTGAGAAGCCTATCAGCTGGAGCCAGGCCGATCACCTAGAGTGATGCCGTCTCCCGGCTCCTATGCATTGGTGTTGGATGCCACCCTCGCGACAGAAAGGCGAGCCGTCCGTTTCTCCTGTGTGCTGATTGACGGCGGGAGCAGTATCAACATACTATACCGTGACACCATGGAGAACCTGAACCTCAAGACGAGGCAACTCATGCCAAGCCAGACTGTGTTCCATGGCATCGTACCCGGCCAGTCCTGTTCCCCAATCGGCAAGATCAGGATGGATGTTCTCTTCGGTGACAAGGATCACTTCCACTGAGAGGCGATCTGGTTTGAAGTGGTGGATCTAGAGAGCCCTTACCACGTGTTGCTTGGCCGACCTGCCCTGGCCACGTTCATGGCTGTGCCCCACTACGCCTACCTCAAGATGAAGATGCCGAGTTCGAAGGGGATCATCACCATAGCCGGAGACTACAAGAAATATTCCGAGTGTGCTGCAGCCAGCAGCCGGCTGGCCGAGTCCCTCTTAATTGCTGAAGAGAAGAAGATGCTGGACCGAGTCGTGGCCATGGCCGGCAAGCAGCCGGCCCTGTCCCTTGACACCAAGGAATATGATGCTCAAGGCTCCTTCCAGCCGGCCAAGGAAACAAAGAAGATACCGTTGGACCCGGAGAACCCGGAGAGGTTTGCTGTCATTGGGGCAAACCTGGACAGTAAATAGGAAGGCGAGCTCGTCGACTTCCTCCGTGAGAATCGGACATCTTTGCATGGTCCCCAAAGGACATGCCAGGTGTTCCGAAGGATTTCGCCGAGCCAGTCAAGCAACCACTCCGTCAACTGTCGGAGGAGAAGAGAAGGATAGTGGGTGAAGAGATAGCCCGGCTCTTGGCAGCCGGCTTCATTATGGAGGTGTTCTTTCCAGAATGGCTTGCCAACCCGGTCCTGGTATTGAAGAAAAACAACAAATGGCGCATGTGTATAGATTACACTAGCCTCAACAAAGCCTTCCCCAAAGATCCGTTTGCCTTACCCCGAATTGATCAAGTGATAGAATCCACAGCCGGATGCGAGCTGTTGAGTTTCTTGGATGCCTACTCACGCTACCACCAGATCAAGTTGGATCCAGCCGACCGCCTGAAGACCGCCTTCATCACACCATTCGGTGCTTTCTGCTACCTGACTATGACATTCGGCTTGAGAAATGCCGGTGCCACTTTTCAGCGTTGCATGCAGAAATGCCTCCTCAAGCAACTCGGTAGAAATGCCCACGTCTATGTAGACGATATCATGGTGAAGACAGAGAAGCGCGGCACCCTGCTGGATAACCTCAAAGAATCATTTGCCAACTTGCGCCGGTTCCAGATCAAGCTCAACCCTGAGAAATGCGTGTTCGGAGTACCAGCCGGCCAGCTTCTAGGCTTCTTGGTCTCCGAACGCGGCATTGAGTGCAACCCAGTGAAGATCAAGGCCACTGAGAGAATGGAGATTCCTGCCAAGCTGCGAGACGTCCAGAAGTTTACCGGGTGCCTGGCCTCCCTAAACTGCTTCATCAGCCGGCTAGAAGGCTCTCGCCCTGTACCGACTCATGAAGAAGTCCACCCACTTCGAGTGGAACGACCAAGCAGACCAAGCTTTCCACGAGTTGAAGAAGATGCTGACCACGCCGCCTGTCCTGGCAGCGCTTACTGAGAAAGAGCCCATGCTCCTTTACATTGCCGTGACTAGCCGAGTGGTTAGCATAGTGATTGTGGTCCAATGCACAGAAGAAGGCCGAGCTCAATTAGTCCAGAGGCCGGTGTATTATTTGAGCGAAGTACTGTCCACCTCGAAGCAAAACTACCCACACTACCAGAAGATGTGCTATGGAGTATACTTTTCTACCCAGAAGCTGAAGCCCTACTTTCAAGAGCATCCCATCACGGTCGTATGCACTGCCCCGCTTGCCGAGATCATAGGCAGCCGGGATGCATCCGGCGGGGTGGCTAAGTGGGCCATTGCGCTGGCTCCTTACACAATCTTCTACCAGCCCCGCACCTCCATCAAGTCCCAAGCATTGGCCGACATCCTTGTCAACTGGGCCGAGACCCAGTACCTACCGCCGGCTCCCGACTCCACTCATTGGCGGATGCACTTCGATGGATCCAAGATGCGCACCGGCTTGGGAGCCGGCATCGCCCTCACCTCTCCCAAGGGCGACAAACTCAGATACACATTGCAAATTCATTTTGCCACCTCCAACAATGTCGGCGAGTACGAGGCGCTCATACACGGGCTCCGGCTAGCCAAAGAGCTCGGCATACGCCGGATCCTGTGCTATGGCGACTCGGATCTGGTAGTCCAACAATCATCCGGCGACTGGGACGCCAAGGACGCAAACATGGCGAGCTACCGATTCGTCGTCCAGCAAATCAGCGGATACTTTGAAGGGTGCGAGTTCCTCCACGTACCACGGGCCGACAACGAGCAAGCAGATGCCCTGGCACGGATCGGCTCCACCCGACAAGCTATACCGGCCGGCGTCTCTCTTCAGCGCCTCCTCAAACCGTCTGTCAAGCCGTCTCCAGAATCAGACTCCATCTTCGTACCGCCTGCCCCTGATGCAGTCAGATCCGACTTGGGGAACCCAGCAGGCGGCTCGGGGACTTCGACAGGCGGCCCGGGGACTGCCGTAGTCGCACCCGGCTCGGGGACTTCAGAACCCGGCCCGGGGACTGCAGCAGTCAGCCCGGGGACTGCAACGACACAACAGGCGGTGGCCGACTCCAACTCTTCACCACCCAACCCACCCACCCTGGTCGCAGTAGCCGTATTGGCGATAGAAGAAGTCGCAGCTCCATCATGGGCCCAACCCATCCTCAACTTCCTAGTAAACAGAGAGCTTCCGACTGATGAGATCTCGGCAAGACAAATTCAACGCCGAGCCGGAGCATACACAATAATAAACAGAGAACTTGTTAAGCGTAGCGTCACTGGAGTCTTCCAGCGCAGCGTCGGGCCAGAGAAGGCATAGCAATCATCAAGGACATCCACCAAGGCGAATGCGGCCGCCACGTAGCCTCAAGGTCACTTGTCACCAAAGCTTTCCTCCATGGTTTCTTCTGGCCGACTGCTTTGGAGGACGCCAAGGAATTAGTCAAATACTGCAAAGGGTGCCAAGTCTTCAGCTCCAAGCAACACCTGCCGGCTTCTGCACTCAAGACCATCCCCCTCACCTTGCCCTTTGCCGTTTGGGGGCTGGACATGGTGGGCCCATTCAAGACGGCGCGCGGCGGCATGACACATCTGCTTGTCGCCATAGACAAATTCACCAAGTGGATTGAAGTGAAGCCAATCAAGAAGCTGAATGGGCCGACTGCCGTGACATTCATCATAGACATCACCACCCGGTATGGTACACCACACAACATCATCACCGACAACGGCACGAATTTTGTCAAGGGAGCACTGGCACGTTTCTGCGTGACACAGGGCATCCGACTGGACTTAGCGTCCGTTGCCCACCCGTAGTCAAACGTCCAAGTCGAGCGAGCAAACGGCCTCATCCTCTCCGGAATCAAGCCCCGACTGGTCGTACCACTGGAGCGTTCGGCCGGCTACTGGCTCGATGAGCTGCCAACTGTCCTCTGGAGTCTGCGCACTACCCCAAACAAGTCAATCGGCTTCACCCCTTTCTTCCTTGTATATGGTGCCGAGGGAGTCATCCCGACTGACATCGAGTTTGACTCGCCTTGAGTCACCACGTACACGGAGGCGGAGGCCAAGGAAGCGCGAGAAGACGGCGTCGACCTGCTGGAAGAAGGCCGGCTGTTAGCACTCAGCCAGTCCGCCATCTACCAGCAGGGTTTGCGCCGTTACCATAACCGTAAGGTCAAGCCAAGATCCTTCCAAGAAGGAGATCTTGTGCTTCGGCTGATCCAGCGAACAACCGGCCAGCACAAGCTCTCGGCCCCTTGGGAAGGCCCCTTCGTCATCAGCAAGGCCCTAGGCAACGACTCCTACTACCTGATCGACCCACAGAAGCCGAAGGCACGCAAGAGAGATGATTCCGGCAAGGAGTCAGAACGACCATGGAACGCCAATCTCCTCAGAAGATTTTACAGTTGAAAGCAGTATGTACCACGCTACCTTTTGTATTAAGTACAAGACAGCGGGCCCCCCGAGGTGTACTCGGGGACTACCCTCTTTTATCTATGTATGACGAGTGTCATACCTATGAATGTATTGTTATATTTGATTTTCTGTCCGGCACCGGGTTCGACCAGTCGGCCCAGGGACTTGCCGCCTTGAATTATATTAAAGTTCTACCTGCAGTCAGAAAAGTAGTGTGCCAGCACCCGAGCCCTCTCTTGTTGAAAGTCGCAGCTCGAAGAACCGACTGACCGACTGGCAAGAGCCAAAGGACTAATGAACCTATATAACACAAGCCGGCCTCCCACCACGCCTACCGGCTGTCGAAACAGCCGGCTGGCCGGCTACCCATTCACTTTGCTACAATCCAAGAAAGCTAGAGTACTTGACCTCCCAACCGGCCAAGCACTTCTCCAGCCACAGAGTGCAGAGCAGCTGTCCGGCTAGGAAGGCAGCGACCAAGGGAGGGCGGCAAAGGAAATAGCCAAAAGATGAAAAGCAAGAACAATGGGAAGCCAAACACATGCATGATTATTTTACACCAAAGGCCTTCGAAAGGCCGGCATTCAACATAGTTTGAATACACCCCAGTGGGTGGAACTGCACAAATTTAACAAAATATTGTTCAAAGAGTAATAAAACAGGAAAGTAAAGGCGGCAGATTAGGCTAAGGGCGCAACAGGCGAGCCGGGCTGGTCGGTGGAGACGGCAGTGCCAGCTGGAGGAGTGGCCGGCTGGCGAGTCTCGGCTTGATCATCGCCGGCTGCAGGCGGTGCGCTCGCACGCGCCTCGCTGCTGGAGGCACGATCAAGCTGCGGCTGGCCGGCTGCTCCACCATCTGGCACGGCGTCTTCACCATCCTCGTCCTCCTCTTCCTCGCCCTCGTCACTGGAGTCGATCTCCTCCGCCGAGTCCTCACCATCCGCCGGGTTCAGCCCGAACCACTCCTCCGACTGAGCAACACCGTTATCATCCACCTCGGAAGCAAGGGCACTGGTGTCAGTGTAGTCGGCGATCGCCGAGGCACGCTAGATGATAGCCGGCCGCGCCGGCTCCAGCTCCGTGTCGGCCTCCTGCCGCCAGGTCGCCAGCTGGTCCAAGCTCAGCTCAGGATACCAGGCTTTGACGAAATCCAGCACCTGCCTGGCGCCTGACCGAGCCGCAAAAGCCTTCCAGGCCTCGAAGCGGCCAACCGCTACCTCCAACTAGTCGGCAGTCCGACTGGGGGTACGGGGAATCACCTCGCCGGGCCAGAGAGCGGCCAGCACTTGCGCCCCAACAAGCTGAAGCCGGCGGAGCATGCGGTGAGCCGGCTGGAGGTGGGCTTGGATCGCCAGGAGCTGTTCCTCAAGCGACCGGCGAGCGTTCAGCGCGATCTCAGCGCCAGCCTGCCTTTGCGCCTCGCGGTGGGCCTCGACGACCTGGTTGGCGGCAGTAGAGTAACTAAGGAAATACTCTACACAAGAAAGAAAGGAAGAGAAAAAGAAAAAAAATACAAAGTTAGAGAATGAACCAAATGACAAGCGGCAAGCAAGGAACGAAGAAGAACGCGGCTTACCGTCAACCAAGTCTTCGATCTGGCCGTAGCCGTTGATCAACGACTGCCTCGCCTCAGCCCATCTCGCCGCCTCGGTCTCATACTCGGCTTGGAGGGCGGCTTCACTGTCCTGCACCGCCTTCAGGGCCGCCTTGTGGCTCTCCTCCTGGTCGGCCAGCTTCTTGACTAGGCGGTCACGCTCCTGAGCCAAGGCGTCGAACTCGGCTTCCTTGGCGCGAAGGGCGGCCTGGGTCCCACCCAGCTGCTCCCTCAGTTTGGCATTTGCCGCTGCAGATACGGCAAAGAAGAAAAAAGCAATAAGAAAGAAGTCGCCAGGAAAGATCCGGCCCGACTGCTCAGCAGTCGGCCCGAGTCTCGGGGACTACACCCAGTGGGTGCACTGACGCGCCCCCACGTGAGATAAAAAAGGAAGCACTTACCCCGGCTCTCCGTTAGATCAACGGTCTTCCGGGTCAGCTCCCGAGCCTGGGAGTTGAAGGCAGCCGCACGGAGGTTGTGGTAGTCCTGCAAGTCGGAAAAAGAAGCGAATAAGAACAAGATAGCAAACAAAGCCTACCAAGAAGTTCCAAGCCGCCTACTCAGCAGCCGACTCGGAACTCGGGGACTACACCTAGTGGGTGCGCTGACGCGCCCCCACGGAAGAAATCAAGATCAAGAAACAAAAAAGGGAGGACTCGCCCGATTGGCCGCTCGTGTCGCAAGGAACTCTTCATTGTACTGCCTCAGCACGGCGGCCTGGGAGTGAAGCCGGGTCCGGACTTCCTACGCCGCCACGTTCACCACGGCCGTCCCACCACCCGGCGTCCACCCCGAGCTGGCGCTGGCCGTCTCCAGATCCTGGGCCGACGAGCTGGAGCCCGCGGCCTTCTACGGGTCCGGCGCCGAAGTTGCCTTCCCCGCGCGCTGGCGCGATGACGACCGGACCGCCAGGTCCGTCCTCGCGGCCGGCTCGTCTCCAGCCGGTTGCGAAGACGGCGCGTTAGGCCGGCTTCCTTAGGCCGCCCCAGTCGGCGATGGCGGTGCTGCCTCCCTCTCCTGGACGACGACGTCGTCCTCCTCCCTTCCCATCCCCGGCAGGTCGCCACCGGCTTCCTCCGGCGGTGGCTCCGGGACCTCGGGCGCCACGGCGCGCAAGGGGGTGACAAGCAAGGCCCCCGCCGCTGCCTCTGCGGTTGCAGCCTCCGCATGAGCCTTGGCTGATGCGTCGGCTTGTGCCTTCGCCGACTCCTCCGCCACCTCCTGCGTCGCCTTGGCGGCGGCCGCCTTCCGCGCCTCCCGCTCCTCCCGCGCCTCCCGCGCGTTCCTCTCCGTCGCCGCTTGAAGCTCGGCACGGGGGTCCACGCGGCGGGTGCTCCCGGATCCTCCCACCGATCCAACCACGGAGGCGGCGGCGATCCGCTCAAGAGAGAGCGGAGCCCTGTTTGATAAGTGAAGAGAAGGATTCAGAAACCAACAAGAAAAGAAGAAGGAATACGCGAGCGAATCGAAACTTACGCTGAAACCTTTTGCGGCTGCTTCATGACCTTGCGGAAGCAGGCCGCCTTCGCGGCCGACTCTTCCCGCCTGGTCGCCGCCGCCCCGCTCTTGGCCTTCTTCGGCCGACTGCCGAATAGGCCCGACGTGGCCCGGCGCTTCTACGCTCCGCCTCGGGCAGCCGGCGCGGCAGATGAGCCCGCGCCTTGATCGGACGCCGGCTGGCGGCGCGGGACGATTTCCGCCTCGTCGTCATCCGGCCAGTCGTCGAAGCTGGCTCCAAGCCCGGAGCCGCCTGCTTCGCCACCTCCCGCCTCAGTGTTGTCATCCAAGTCGGGGTCCTCCAAGTCGTGCGCCGCCCGGTCGGGGAGAAATTGGCGATCCGCCCCCGCTGACCCGGCCGGCGGTCGAAGGAGAGTGTTCTGCCAAGACGAGCCGACTGGTCAGAGTCGGCCAAGAAAAACTTGGTGACTAAAGTACTAAAGAAGAGAAGATTTAGAAAGCATACCATAGGCGGAGGATTGGCACGGGAGTATGGCTCCTTGCCAAACTGCCACTCCTCGGAGAGCTTGCAGTGAGCAAGATAATTCACCATGTGAGCTACCTCGTCATGAGGCATCTCCATGGTGCACATCCGACTCGGGTCGAGTTGGCCGCTCATTTGACAGATCAAATGAGGGCGGCTTTGAAGCGGGAGCACCCGGCGCACCACGAAGGCGGCCAGCAGGTCGGACCCAGTCAGGCCCACCGACTGGATCATTACCCGGATTCGAGCGACGACGGCGGCTCCAGCCTGCGTCAGCGTCCTGGCCCGATAGGACCACTGGGGCCGCCTCCCAGCCGGCTGGCCGGCTACGTAAGCCGGCAAGTTGACGTAGTCGCCTTGCTGGGCGACGTTCTTCACGTAGATGTACGATTTATGCCAGAGCTTCACCGACTGGATCAGCGTGATGACAGGGAAGGGGTTATCGGCTGCCGGCCTCCGCATCGCGGTGAAGGTGCCGCTCTGAGCCAGCACGCCCTGCATGCGGGTGCCGAGCTTGGATTGGAAGAATTCCCCCCAGAGCTCGAGGCTGGGAAGAACGCCAAGGAAGCCGAGAAAGGGCGCGGCGACGGCGAAAACCCGGCCCCACGGCGGCGAAGCTGCGGGGTAGTGCAAAGATTAGAGGGACGGCGTGGCGGCGAAGGGCTGCTGCGATGGAGCGAAGGAAGAAGAAGATGGCGGAGCGAGGGTGAGCATGCGAACGTCTGTAGCTCCCCCTCATCCCCCTACTTATAGCCACGTGCGGCGAAGCCAAGGAGGCGAGACGTGGGAGGGAACGTGGGATTAACTGCGCCCACTCCCCCACGTCCCGCGAATATTGTGCCCTAACGACGTGCAGAAACTGCCGTCGGAAGGCGAGCGGCCCGCTTTGGGCCTTAGAAAATCCGCGCCTGGGCCTAGGCGTGGGAGTGGTGGGCCCCGGCCTGCGGCGGCGTCCCGTTATGCGCGTGGGCTGGCAGGGTTTTTCCAGCCGGAGGGTGCCACATGGCACGCGGGCGGCAAGCGGCCGGCCCGCAACCCGGCGTGCGCACCAGCTGGCTCCCGCATTCAAGCTTCAAAATCTCGCCAAGACAGCGCACCCAACCGAAGCTGGCCCCTAACTGCTGTCACGACCGGTTTTCCAATAAAAATATTTATTGAGAAACCGATCCCTTTAATGGACCAATAGGAAAAATCTTTCTTACTGGTAGACAATTTCTTGATTATAGAAAAAATCCAGGAGTACTAACTATAATACAAGGTTGAGCGGAGGCTGCTCAACAATTTATTACAAGCACGCCGATATTATACATAAAGGCGGAAATGACACAAGGGGGTATGGTGGCATACTACTGACTTGTAATAAAAGTGGTGGTGGATATGTCACAGCGAAGTGGGTGACAGGACTCCTAAATCTTACAGCACATCGAGCGTCGGGTGAGGCTCGATGATTATTATAGTGGGTAGCGGAAGCGTATATAATACAAGTGACCAAATCCAGGATCGCACGGGACTGACTGGGACTCCTCTAGGTGTCGGACTCGCTATCAAACTCATCATCCATGAGATCGCCTTCGTCAACATCTGGCCAAATCAACAAGCCAGGTGAGTACTATGAAAGTACTCGCAAGACAGTTTGGACATAAGATATAACAAATGTAAACATGATACACATGAGCAGATTAATAATGCGCACTCAGATAATAAAATAGCAATGCATGGGAAATAAAAAGGAAGTCGGGCGGTAGTCCTCCCGAAATCCCAAGGTAATATTGAAAGCCAATCGAGTGTCTAAAATGACTCCTCAAAAGGGTACGAATAAATTAACAATACCACAGTCGGACGTCTGAGCGACATCACATAAAGGGCTTATATCAAAAGTAAACAACAATAGTGCCACAGTCGGACGTGTGAGCGACATCGCATAAAGGGCTTATATCAAAAGTAAATGACGAGAGTGCCACAGTCGGACGTCTGGGCGACATCACATAAAGGGCTTATATCACATAACTTGATATTCCAGTAACTCCTGAATTTAAATCACCTCAAGGATATACTCAGGTATGAAATAATAAAGTGGTTAGTCCATCCACAGGAATAACATTCAACAGAGTTTACCACTCAAGCTTGTTCACCGAGAATCCCACGGAAACTGACACGGGGACTGACATGAATATGGATATGTTGGCCACGGTCCTTGACCATGGACGCGATGACTCGGAAGGATTTGACTCTGCAGAGCTTGTACTATTTAACCACAGCCAACGGATTTCAGTAGTCACAAGGGACTAGTTCCGTTTATGGTATTTTAGGAGAAACACATCTAACCAGTACACACCCATTCAACATTCCGTTGCCAGGAATCACCCCAAGCAACGTTCAAGAAAAACCTTGAGACGGGGAGGCTACAACCTCGCGTAGCATGGGATCAAATTTATACCGCGCGCTCTAAGGGGTGCCCCCCTCTCGGTCCCAACCGGAAAAACCCATGCCCCCTGACCGGATGACTGGCTTTAATCCAGGGCCATGGAACCCTCATCCGGGCCCCTCTATTTGGTGTGTACAAGGAAAGAGGTTAGCAACTTACTAAACCATATTCTCTGCAGAAAACATGTGGCAGTACGAAAAGGGGACGAACGGTAACGTGGCTCGGTCCACGTTAACGTCGGAATTTAACGGTTGACATAAGACTGGCATGCTACAACAATACCATCTTACTACCTCTCATGTCACCACATGATCAGGTCATCTCTCATCAAGAGATCACAGTAAACTTCGAAGCACACGGTTAGTTGCCTTGCTTGCAACGAAACACTTACCGATGCCCATATTGCATGCACAAACTAATCAAGCAAACATGCAAAACACCCATCATATCAAAGGTTCAAACATGCTTGCCTGGTTCGGAGAAGTTGGAGTCTAGCTCGGCGAAGTTCGCGGCTCCGTCACCTCCTCCGGAATCTACGGTATAAAGAAACCGTATACTAACGTGAATACCGTTGCGTGAATAAAAATTGTTCCAAATTTTTTCCAAATAAATACTATAAAAAACTAGACAAAAATATAAGACTGAGAAAAAAAGAATCAATCAAAAAGCATCTTCTATTTAAAAGATATAAAGTTTTAGTCCAAGGACTAATCTATGACGAAACAGAAAAGATCCAGGGACTTGTTTGAAAAAGCAGAAAACGCTTCGGTAAGAAATACGCCAGCCCAGAGAGAAAACACACCTTGCCCGAAGGCGCCTTCAGAAAACGGTTCGAAGGGAAAAGAAAGAGAGGCTGACCGGGGGGGTCCCACCCGTCAGGTACAAAACTCCAACAGAGCTCGCCGGCGCCGAAGGCTGCGGTGGTCGCCGGCGTTGATCCACGGCGAGGCAGGGTGATCGGAGGGTACCTACGGGTTCAGGGTGTTCTTCCGCGTCGGTGGGTGGTGGCCTTGACCGTCGGCGAGCACCACGTCGGCGGCGACCTTATCTCCGGCGGACGGTGGTTCGGGCGAGGGTGGAGCTCTCAAGTGGATGCTGCAAACTTCAAATTGGTGTGCGGGTCAGAGATGTGGATGCATTAGGAGACTACTGGCATGAGCTGAGAGGCAGGGGTGCACACACTGGAGTGAATCAAGCCGGATCCCGAAGCAGGTCGAGGCGGCCGGAGTTGGGGAAGAAGACTTCCTCGAGGCTCTCCCAGTGGCTTGGCGTGGTACTTGTGGTGTGTAGAGATGGTGCGGGTTCGAGTTCGAGCTCGGGACCTCCTTTTATAGGCGATCCGAGGAGGTGGCCGTGAACGGGATAACGCCGGCGAGCAATTACGGCGAGGCAGAGGTCGGGCAGGAGGTTTAGGCGACTTGGCATCTTCGTGGTGGTCCACTGGCACCGTTTCTCCATTAATACCTCGGCCGGATTGGGGTAATGCTCTGGTCCTCGACGGAATGGCCGTACGGGCACGACGGTGGCAGGGAGCGTGCTCCGCGCCTTCCAGTTCACGACGACGGCCCTGCAGCGTGCACAGGTGAGTGGACGGCCACGCGGTGGTCTCTGGTGGCTTGGGCGGTGCTGGACGGCGCCGTCCAACGCTGCGCCTCTCTGGCAGCCGCAAAGGGCGCTGCCGCCGCCACTCACGGGGAGGCGCACCTCTGGCAGCTCATCGCCGACGCCCGCAAGCTTCCAGGCGATCGTGCGGCGCAAGGATAAGAAGGAGGAACAGGGCGCAAGGCACCACTGCAGCTACTGGCGAGATCGAGGAGAGGTTCTGAAGAAAACGACAACGTCTTCTGAAACTGTTCTCTCTGAAACTCTTAATTTCGATTGTAACAGTGCCCTTCAGGTGTTCGACGAAATGATTTGGCATGAGGAAAAAAATTTCTGGAGCTGGGACTTGATGAGGTGACCTCTCGATGCATCCAGAGGCTACCTGAATTTTCTCAAATTTTTAGGAGGAGGAAACAAATGAATTTCATGAAATTTGACAAATATGGCCCAAACTTGCAGCAAGTACCTTTTGAAAAATTTGAACTGGAGACCAGTGGATCTTCATGGATCCTGGTTGAGGGTTCTAAGGACTAGCCAAGGAAATTTGTTTGGAGGCAAAACTCAAAGGAGAACTAGTAGTTCCTTTGTAAATCTCCAAGGGTCAAAAATAGAGGACGGAAAAGTTTTTGATTAAAAATAAAAGGAGATAAGATCTTGGGGAAGTTTAACTTGCTGGATTTGAAGCTTATCTTGAAACAAAGTGGGGAGATGGCTTTTGGGAGGGGGATCTCCACTTAGGTCATGGCAAGAGGAAAATTTTGAAAGGGAATGGATCACTCCATATGCCATAGGGCTATTTTAAAAAAAAAGGTTTTCAAAAACTTTCCCAATGAAAAATATTTGTGTTTGAGTAAATCATAAGGTGAAAAGCTTCCAAGACTAAAGATCAAGTCTTGGATGAAACCAAATGAAATACTTGTCATAAAAATTTTTGAGAAGGAGAGTCCTTTTAGAAGAGAAATTTAAATAACCTCCTTCAAATCAAATAAAGATTTTGATAAAGCCAAATAAAAATTTTTGGGTGTCACAACACCTACCCCCTTAGGAAAAATCTCGTCCCCGAGATTTCAGCTGATCCTCAAATAGATGTGGGTACTCTGCCTGAAGAAAATCCTCTCTTTCCCATGTCGCTTCATCCTCGGTGTGATTGCTCCACTGAACCTTGAAAAATTTAATTGTTTTCTGGCGGGCTCTCCTTTCAGACTCTTCCAATATTTTTACTGGCCGCTCTCTGTAGGTGAGGTCTGGTTGCATGTCAATGCTTTCATGAGATACATGCTTTTCCGGGTTGCTCACACACTTCCTCAACTATGAGACGTGGAATACGTCGTGGATGTCTGACAGCTCTTGGGGTAGGCTACTGTGCCTCTTCGTGCAACTATACAGAAAGGTCCAATAAATCTTGGGGCCAGCTTCCCTTTAATTTTGAACCGTTGCAAGCCCCTCATAGGAGACACTCGTAGGTATACATATTCACCGGGTTCAAAGCTGACCTCATGATGTTTTCGATCATAATAGCTCTTTTGTCGGCTTTGAGCTGTCTTGAGTCTGTCCCTGATCTGTTTAACTTTCTCCTCGGCTTCTTTGAGCATGTCTGGGCCGAAGATACGACTGTCACCTGTTTCCGACCAATTTAATGGGGTACGACATCTCCGTCCGTACAATGCTTCAAAAGGTGCCATTTGTAGGCTGGCCTGGTAACTGTTGTTGTACGCGAATTCGGCATATGGCAAGCTTTCCTCCCAACTTGTTCCATAGGTGAGAACACAGGCTCTCAGCATGTCTTCTAGGATTTGGTTCACGCGTTCCGTTTGTCCATCAGTCTGGGGGTGGTACGCTGTACTGAATGCTAGTTGCGTCCCCAGAGCTTGTTGTAAATGATCCCAAAATTTAGAGACAAATTGAGTGCCCCGGTCGGATATTATGGTCTTTGGGACTCCATGCAAACAAACTATACGGGAGAGATAAAGCTTAGCAAGCCTTTGAGTGGAGTAGGTTGTCTTCACGGGAATGAAATGTGCTACCTTGGTTAGCCTATCTGTGATGACCCATATGGCATCATTTCCGCGTTGTGATCGAGGTAGTCCGACGATGAAGTCCATTCCAATTTCGTCCCATTTCCACTCAGGTATCCTGTTTGGCTGTAGCAGCCCTGCGGGTTTTTGGTGCTCAGCTTTAATGCGCTGACACGAATCACAGCAAGCAATGAATGTGGCTATATCCCTTTTCATACCGTGCCACCAAAATCTTTCCTGAATGTCTTTGTACATTTTGGTTCCTCCAGGGTGGATTGAATATGAGGCGGTGTGGCCTTCGGTTAGGATTTGCTGTTTGAGTTCCTCAATGTTTGGTACGCAAAGTCTGTCCCCGTACCATAATACTCCCTCCTCGTCTACGACAAACTCTGAAGCCTTGCCAAGGCTCACTTTTCTCTTTATACCTTCGATGCTGGGATGTCCCTGCTGAGCCTTCTTAATCTGTTCTATTAGGGTGGGCTGTATCTCCAGATTTGATACGCTGCCCTCAGCGACTATCACCATGTTGAGTTTGGCGAACTCCTGCTGAATTTCAGGCCTCAAGTTCTGTAGACTGTCGTTGCCCGAGCTGGGGTTCCGACTAAGGGCGTCTGCCACTACATTTGCTTTCCCTGGATGGTAGTGAATGCCGACATCATAGTCCTTGACCAATTCCAACCAGCGTCATTGTCGCAAGTTGAGTTCTGGTTGTGTGAAAATATATTTAAGGCTTTTATGATCCGTATATATCTCACAACGATTTCCCAGCAAAAAGTGCCTCCACTCTTTGAGTGCATGGATGACTGCTGCTAGCTCCAAGTCATGAGTAGGATAATTTTCTTCATGCTTCCGTAGTTGCCTGGAAGCATAAGCGACAACTTTGCTGTCCTGCATCAATACGCACCCGAGGCCCTTCCGGGATGCGTCACAGTATACTTCAAAACTTTTGTGTATGTCCGGCACGACCAAAACCGGTGCTTTTGTTAACTTCCTTCTGAGTTCTTGGAAGCTTTTCTCGCACGCTTCAGTCCATACAAATTTCTTGTCTTTCTTGAGCAACTGTGTCATTGGTTTTGCCACGGTGGAGAATCCTTCCATAAACCTTCGGTAATATCCAGCCATTCCTAGGAAACTCCGTACATCTGTTACGTTGGCTGGTGGTTTCCAGTCAAGTATGGCTTTGACTTTTTCTGGGTCTACGGCCACGCCTTCTTGGGTCAATATATGGCCTAGAAAACCAACTTGCCTTAGCCAAAATTCACATTTGCTAAATTTGGCGTACAATTGATGTTTCCTTAATTCTCCCAATACAATTCTGAGATGTGCAGCATGTTCTTCTGGTGTCCTTGAGTATACCAGAATATCATCAATGAACACCACAACAAATTTGTCCATCAATTTCATAAACACTTTGTTCATGAGGTGGACGAAATATGCGGGGGCGTTCGTCAGTCCAAATGGCATTACTGTGAACTCATATAATCCGTATCTGGAGGTGAATGCGGTCTTAGGGATATCTTCTGTCCGTACTTTTAATTGGTGATATCCCGATCTTAAATCAATTTTTGAGAAGACCTTGGCCCTTGCGAGCTGGTCAAATAAATCATTTATCCGTGGCATCGGATATTTGTTTTTGATGGTGACCATGTTGAGAGCTCGATAGTCTATACACAATCTCAGTGTCCCATCCTTTTTCTTGGCAACTAATACTGGTGAACCCCAAGGTGAGGAGCTGGCTCGAATAAATCCTTTGTCCAGTAATTCCTTTATTTGCTTGTTTAATTCTACCAACTCGGAGGGTGCCATTCTATAAGGTTTCTTGTAAATGGGGGTGGTGCCAGGTGCTAGTTCAATGCTGAATTCTATCTCTCGGTCCGGTGGCATGCCTGGTAGTTCTTCGGGAAATACGTCGGGAAACTCACAAACCACCGGAACTTTTCTCAATTCTGAAATGTCCACTTTGTTCAACTTTGGTTGCCGTGACCGTGGTCTCTCTTGAGCTGCAACTTTTATTGTCTTGCCGTGATGATGAGTGAGAATCACAGTCCGATTGAAACAATCGATAAATCCCTTGTTGGTGGTTAACCAGTCCATTCCTAAGATAACATCCAGTCCTTTATTTTCCAACACGATTAGATTCGCCTGAAACTTTAGTCTTTCAAATTCAATAATCACTCCTTGGCAGTAACTCTGAGTGATCTGCTTATTTCCGGGGGACTTGATGATCATGGATTTTTCCAAAGGAAGTATCGGAAAACCATGTTGCAAACCAAAACTCTTCGAAATGAACGAGTGAGAAGCTCCAGAATCAAACAAAACCGTGGCAGGTATTGTGTTGACAGGGAACGTACCGAGTACGATGTCTGGGGCATTCTGTGCTTCCTCCCTGGTCACATGGTTCAAGTGACCTTTCTTGTGATTGTTGTTGGGGTTGAAATTGTTACGCCTGGGGGCTGGATTATTCCCACCATTGTTCGGCTTGGGGGCCGAGTTCCTCGGCTTTGGGCACTGCTTGGCATAGTACCCCTCCTCTCCACAAGCATAGCAAGTGACACCTGGGCGGTACGTAAAGTCCTTGTCCCTTGAATGAAACTGTCTGGTTGGCCTTAGAGCAGTAGTCGTGGATTTTCTCGCTTCATTCCTCTGAACATCAATCTTGCTCCGGTTGTTGCGAGCAAGAGTCGTCTTGTCCCTTTTTTGCTTGCGAATATCCTCCAGACTGCGGCGCTCATTCTCCAACGTAATGGCCTTGTCAACCAGTGTTTTGAAATCTGGGAAAGTGTGTACGACTAGTTGGCATTTTAGTGCTGGCGCTAGGCCGTCCAGAAATTTTTCCATCTTCTTATTCTCAGTCATATGTTCATCGTGGGCATAGCGAGATAATTGAGTAAATTGACTGTTGTACTCAGTCACTGTCATGCCTCTCTGCTTGAGGTCATCAAACTCCCTCTTCTTGATCTTTATAATGCTCCTGGGGATGTGCGCCCCACGAAAACCCTCCTTAAACTCTTCCCAGGTGATGTTATGTTCATTGGGGTGCATGTGTAGAAAATTCTCCCACCATGCTGCAGCTGCCCCAGTGAGGTAGTGAGGTGCATAAAGCACCTTCTCACGATCTGAGCATTGTGCGATAATCAACTTCCTTTCGATGTCTCGAAGCCAATCATCGGCCTCAAGCGGCCTATAAGTGTGAGCGAACGTTGGAGGACGTGTCTTCTGTAGTTCAGACAACTTGGAATGCGGTTGGTATGGCTCACGGTGACTTCCCATATTGATAACGTGATTCATCATTTCTTGGTGCTGCTGCTGGCTTTGTTCGAAAAGGCGGCATACTTGAGATAATGCTGCCTCGCTGTCCTGCTGACTAGACTGCCCCTGTGTGAAGTTGTTGCTTGTCTGTGTTCCATAAACTTCTTCCGGTGGGTTTGGCATGGAACGAGTCCAGGGACGAGACATTTTCCACTCTGGGGTATTATTTTGCAAAACTCATGAGAAGAACTGTGTGGCACAAGTAAAATTTTGCAAAGGCCAAAATTTAAAAGACCTCAAGATTTTTCAAGAAACATACTCGATTGCGCATGGAGAAGGACTGCTCAGTACATACTTTACACGCGATACGCAAACATACGATACATCACTCAGGATGTGCGTACACATTCCTGACATGTTATTTAGGCTAGTGCACTCCTCCGGGATCCTACATGATGCGCACACAAACTACTACAAACCTATGTACATATAGAACATATCATACATGTAGGCACATTGCGCGGCTACTAGGCGCACTCAGTCGGAGATGGTGAATATGTCCTTCTGCCTGCCGAGGGTAAGACCCAGCGGTGCAGGGGACTCAACCTCCACCTCCTCCCTAATAGGCTCCAGGCGCGAAGCACTGCGCTGAGGAGATGGCGCTTGTGCGACAGGCGGTGCAGCTCTGACTGGAGTGGGAGCAATGACCTGGTCGAACTCCTCAGTGGTAGGCAGACGGCAAGCGGTGGCCAAAATGGCAGGTGAATAGGATGCTGAGGACGAGACGAAAGTCAGTGGCGGTGCCATGTGGAGAAGCTCCCTCCTGTTGGTGGAACAGCCCTGAACTAAGTCCATACGGGCAGCCACAAGGTCGTCCACGAGGTTGTCGAAAGATGCCTCCAGAGCTCTGAGATATTCAACAAGCATCTCGATAGCTTCATCTCTCTCTCCCCTATGGCAGGCGAATGCATAGTGACAAGTATATGGCACATGGCATGGGAGGTAGCGGTAGCGACGGGTCTTCATCGTAGGAAGAACATCCCGAAGACGAGCTATTGCCTCGCGGGCGGCCATCTGCATGGCATGCCTCTCCGAAGGCATGGCCCTTCCCACAAAACGGAAGTGGTGAGATGCAGAACGTCCTCCCTTGAATAGCACCACGGCCTGGTGCATAGACACGTCGTCGCTGAGCTTGTGCTGGTAAAGAGTGAACTCTGGACGAGTTGACGGCCCGATCGCGAGCTTGGTGATGGAGACGAGAAGTTTGACAAACCCCTCAGGCACATTAGTGAACACCCGGGACTCGCAGTCGTTGCCAGCCATCTGCAAAAGTAGGCAAAAATTCTGAATAGTCAAATCATAAATTTATGATGACCAACAGAAAATAGCTACACCTTGCAAAATGCTGAAAAAGCACTAAAAACGCTAATAACCGATTAGCGATCGCACCAAGTGGCTTCCTACAGTCAGCCTGGCTCTGATACCAAGTTTGTCACGACCGGTTTTCCAATAAAAATATTTATTGAGAAACCGATTACTTTAATGGACCAGTAGGGAGAAATCTTTCTTACTGGTAGACAATTTCTTGATTAGAGAAAAAATCCAGGAGTACTAAATATAATACAAGGTTGAGCGGAGGCTGCTCAACAATTTATTACAAGCACGCCGATATTATACATAAAGGCGGAAATGACACAAGGGGGTATGGTGGCATACTACTGACTTGTAATAAAAGTGGTGGTGGATATGTCACAGCGAAGTGGGTGACAGGAGTCCTAAATCTTACAGCACATCGAGCGTCGGGTGAGGCTCGATGATTATTATAGTGGGTAGCGGAAGCGTATATAATACAAGTGACAAATCCAGGATCGCACGGGACTGACTGGGACTCCTCTAGGTGTCGGACTCGCTATCAAACTCATCATCCATGAGATCGCCTTCGTCAACATCTGGCCAAATCAACAAGCCAGGTGAGTACTATGAAAGTACTCGCAAGACAGTTTGGACATAAGATATAACAAATGTAAACATGATACACATGAGCAGATTAATAATGCGCACTCAGATAATAAAATAGCAATGCATGGGAAATAAAAAGGAAGTCGGGCGGTAGTCCTCCCGAAATCCCAAGGTAATACTGAAAGCCAATCGAGTGTCTGAAATGACTCCTCAAAAGGGTACGAATAAATTAACAATGCCACAGTCGGACGTCTGAGCGACATCACATAAAGGGCTTATATCAAAAGTAAATAACAAGAGTGCCACAGTCGGACGTCTGAGCGACATCGCATAAAGGGCTTATATCAAAAGTAAATGACGAGAGTGCCACAGTCGGACGTCTGGGCGACATCACATAAAGGGCTTATATCACATAACTTGATATTCCAGTAACTCCTGAATTTAAATCACCTCAAGGATATACTCAGGTATGAAATAATAAACTGGTTAGTCCATCCACAGGAATAACATTCAACAGAGTTTACCACTCAAGCTTGTTCACCGAGAATCCCACGGAAACTGACACGGGGACTGACATGAATATGGATATGTTGGCCACGGTCCTTGACCATGGACGCGATGACTCAAAAGGATTTGACTCTGCAGAGCTTGTACTATTTAACCACAGCCAACGGATTTCAGTAGTCACAAGGGACTAGTTCCGTTTACGGTATTTTAGGAGAAACACATCTAACCAGTACACACCCATTCAACATTCCGTTGCCAGGAATCACCCCAAGCAACGTTCAAGAAAAACCTTGAGACGGGGAGGCTACAACCTCGCGTAGCATGGGATCAAATTTATACCGCGCGCTCTAAGGGGTGCCCCCCTCTCGGTCCCAACCGGAAACACCCATGCCCCCTGACCGGATGACTGGCTTTAATCCAGGGCCATGGAACCCTCATCCTGGCCCCTCTATTTGGTGTGTACTAGGAAAGAGGTTAGCAACTTACTAAACCGTATTCTCTGCAGAAAACATGTGGTAGTACGAAAAGGGGACAAACGGGAATGTGGCTCGGTCCACGTTAACGTCGGAATTTAACGGTTGACATAAGACTGGCATGCTACAACAATACCATCTTACTACCTCTCATGTCACCACATGATCAGGTCATCTCTCATCAAGAGATCACAGTAAACTTCGAAGCACATGGTTAGTTGCCTTGCTTGCAACGAAACACTTACCGATGCCCATATTGCATGCACAAACTAATCAAGCAAACATGCAAAACACCCATCATATCAAAGGTTCAAACATGCTTGCCTGGTTCGGAGAAGTCGGAGTCTAGCTCGGCGAAGTTCGCGGCTCCGTCACCTCCTCCGGAATCTACGGTATAAAGAAACCGTATACTAAAGTGAATACCGTTGCGTGAATAAAAATTGTTCCAAATAAATACTATAAAAAACTAGACAAAAATATAAGACTAAGAAAAAAAGAATCAATCAAAAAGCATCTTATGTTTAAAAGATATAAAGGTTTTAGTCCACGGACTAATCTGTGATGAAACAGAAAAGATACAGGGACTTGTTTGAAAAAGCAGAAAACGCTTCGGTAAGAAATACGCCAGCCCAGAGAGAAAACACACCTTGCCCGAAGGCGCCTTCAGAAAACGGTTCGAAGGGAAAAGAAAGAGAGGCTGACGGGGGGGTCCCACCCGTCAGGTTCAAAACTCCAACAGAGCTCGCCGGCGCCCGAAGGCTGCGGTGGTCGCCGGCGTTGATCCACGGCGAGGCAGGGTGATCGGAGGGTACCTACGGGTTTAGGGTGTTCTTCCGCGTCGGTGGGTGGTGGACTTGACCGTCGGCGAGCACCACGTCGGCGGCGACCTTATCTCCGGCGGACGGTGGTTCGGGCGAGGGTGGAGCTCTCCGGTGGATGCTGCAAACTTCAGATTGGTGTGCGGGTCAGAGATGTGGATGCATTAGGAGACTACTGGCATGAGCTGAGAGGCAGAGGTGCACGCACTGGAGTGAATCAAGCCGGATCCCGAAGTGGGTCGAGGCGGCTGGAGTTGGGGAAGAAGACTTCCTCGAGGCTCTCCCAGTGGCTTGGCGTGGTACTTGTGGTATGTAGAGATGGTGCGGGTTCGAGTTCGAGCTCGGGACCTCCTTTTATAGGCGATCCGAGGAGGTGGCCGTGAACGGGATAACGCCAGCGAGCAATTACGGCGAGGCAGAGGTCGGGCAGGAGGTTTAGGCGACTTGGCATCTTCGTGCTGGTCCACTGGCACCGTTTCTCCGTTAATACCTCGGCCGGATTGGGGTAATGCTCTGGTCCTCGACGGAATGGCCGTACGGGCACGACGGCGGCAGGGAGCGCGCTCCGTGCCTTCCAGTTCACGACGACGGCCCTGCAGCATGCACAGGTGAGTGGACGGCCACGCGGTGGTCTCTGGTGGCTTGGGCGGTGCTGGACGGCGCCGTCCAACGCTGCGCCTCTCTGGCAGCCGCAAAGGGCACTGCCGCCACCACTCACGGGGAGGCGCACCTCTGCCAGCTCATCGCCGACGCCCACAAGCTTCCAGGTGATCGTGCGGTGTAGGGATAAGAAGGAGGAACAGGGCGCAAGGCGCCACTGCAGCTACTGGCGAGATCGAGGAGAGGTTCTGAAGAAAACGACAGCGTCTTCTGAAACTGTTCTCTCTGAAACTCTGAATTTCGACAGTAACAGTGCTCTTTAGGTGTTCGACGAAATGATTTGGCTTGAGGAAAAACATTTCTGGAGCTGGGACTTGGTGAGGTGACCTCTCGATGCATCCAGAGGCTGCCTGAATTTTCTCAGATTTTTAGGAGGAGGAAACAAATGAATTTCATGAAATTTGACAAATATGGCCCAAACTTGCAGCAAGTACCTTTTGAAAAATTTGAACTGGAGACCAGTGGATCTTCATGGATCCTGGTTGAGGGTTCTAAGGACTAGCCAGGGAAATTTGTTTGGAGGCAAAACTCAAAGGAGAACTAGTAGTTCCTTTGTAAATCTCCAAGGGTCAAAAATAGAGGACAGAAAAGTTTTTGATTAAAAATAAAAGGAGATAAGATCTTGGGGAAGTTTAACTTGCTGGATTTGAAGCTTATCTTGAAACAAAGTGGGGAGATGGCTTTTGGGAGGGGGATCTCCACTTAGGTCATGGCAAGAGGAAAATTTTGAAAGGGAAAGGATCACTCCATATGCCATAGGGCTATTTTAAAAAGAAAAGATTTTCAAAAACTTTCCCAATGAAAAATATTTGTGTTTGAGTAAATCACAAGGTGAAAAGCTTCCAAGACTAAAGATCAAGTCTTGGATGAAACCAAATGAAATACTTGTCATAATTTTTTTTTTGAGAAGGAGAGTCCTTTTAGAAGAGAAATTTAAATAACCTCCTTCAAATCAAATAAAGATTTTGATAAAGCCAAATAAAATTTTTTGGGTGTCACAGCTGCTGGCTCTTCAAAATAGGAAGCTGACCGAGCTTCTCGTCCTCCTCTCAGCGTGGAAGCTCAACCAGCTTCGGGGACTACTGTCGGAGTAAATGGCCACGGGTAGCCTAACCGACTCCCCCTGGCTCTTCAAAAATTATCAGGTCAATCGAGGCTTCAAGCATCCAAAGCTCAGGGCCGCCTTCCCTTGGCCGGCTATCTCGCGAGCCGACTCCTGGAAGGTGACCCGACTTCAAAAACCTTCCCGAAGAGAACCACAAGATGGCCGACTCCAGGAAGCCGGCCCCAAGAGGACCGACTCCCAGAAGCCGGCCACGAAGAAGACCGACTTCCAGAAGCCGGCCAAGACTGCACCCTCAAGGGCTGCACCCACCTAACGGTGATGAGACGGGACGTGGCTACGGTTGTACCTCCGGTCGGATACCACCATCATTTTGCACAACATCCACAGCAGTGCGGTCGTTCTCGTAGACCCCTTCTCCACCATTGGGATCGGCCTTCCGGACTTGCTGGGCTTGAATACGTATGATGATGCCAACATGAGATTGAAGAACATAGCAATTGCGGACCTGCCGACAAAGCGATGCGGCTACGATGATTACTATCTCATCGCGGTGTTCGACATAAGGATTGCCATCAATACAAGAGGCAGTAACGACAGAGAGGGTAGACGCTGGCGCATGTTGGCCGTGGCAGATTTGTACCCCTACACATTCGAAGACGCCGTGTTCCATCTAGGCCGCATCTTTGCAATGACAAGCCAGGGGACTTGTTTCTTCCGGTTGCCATCCTACGGTACGGGAGATTACAAACGGAATGCACAAACCATCATTTGCATCCCTAACGGTACTCCATTATTTTGCGGGGACCAGTCATCCCCCGATCAAAATAAGATCGCTGATCCTGGATGTGCATTTGCATCCGCGATTCGGTTTAACCTGGAACCTTGTAGCTGACTTTGGCATATTGGGATCAACTATCTTAGCAATCGTTACCCATGGTACCACTGAGGTGCAACATGTTCAATAATCTACCACGATCGGACCATCACCATCTACCCAGGTATTCCATTTAGAATTATATTTTTAGGGGTACTTGTATTTATATCCTTAGTTGTGTCCCCCTCAACCGAATTCCCCTAGTTTTTGAAAACACGTGGTCTTGCCCAACCCACTTTGTCGTCTTGTGCTTTTGCCCTTTGACCGTTTGACCGTCACTTTGAAAACTTCATAAGTAATTCATACTAAATCTGAAAAATGCAAATAAGATACCAAAATATTAGGAAAAACATCACCTGTATGTCAATGTCACTTGCATTCATGACAAAAGTGTTGGTAAGTGCCCATGCGAGTTTTACCTCTTATCATACTACCATGAACAGGAAAATCTAAAAAAATCGAAATATTCAAGAAAAATTTGGTGGCAAAGATTTGCAAATGTTTTAAGTGCTTGCCAAGTTTCATAAGGGAATGACATTTGTGGAAGTCGTGGAAAAAAATACAATGTGTTAAGTGCTTGCCAAGTTTCATAAGGGAATGCATTCGTGGAAGCCGTGGCAAGCACTTAAAACATTTGCAGTTCTTTGCCACCAAATTTTCTTGAATTTTTTGATTTTTTTTAGGTTTTCCTGTTTATGGCGGTATGATAAGAGCTAAAACTCGGATGGGCACTTTCCAACACTTTTGTCATGAATGCAAGTAACATTCACATACAAGTGATGTTTTTCCAAACATTTTGGTACCTTATTTGCATTTTTTATTTCGTATGAATTAGTTATGAAGTTTTCAAAGTCATGTTCAACCGGTCAAAGGGCAAAAGCACAAGACGACAAAGTGGGTTGGGCAAGACCACGTGTTTTTCAAAACTAGGGGCAATTCGATTGAGGGTGACACAACTAAGGGTATAAATACAATTATCCCTATTTTCTAACCCTCTCGCCTTCTCTTTCGTTGTTGTGCTACTTACTAGTACTAGTAGGATTACTTTTTACCTTGGAGGACGCGTATAGCTAGCTAGGCCCTTGAAGACTTGAACCCACTAGTTGCCACCATTTTTGTTTTTCCATGTCTTAGTATCTCATCCATGTAGCCAAGAGTGGCTATATATAATAAGCCGGTTATTTTAATTCCTCTATACCGGAGTAGTACTATTTGCTGCACAGTATTACTGACCGCCATATTTGAGCGCAACATTATTATGCATAGACCTTGACTGTGTACGTCACCATGTGTCCAGATCTGAGATGCCGCGTGTACCATATGAACGGCACCGAGTTCGACCCCCGTGATGCTACGTGGGTGCCGAGGAACACTCTTGGAGAGTACTCGCTTTTCATTGGGGATAGCTACCCCATTGTGAAGCGGATACCACCTTCTGTGCACGACACCGAAGGCTTGCCGTTCATGAAGCAAGGTTGTGTCTTCAGTGCGCACCGCCGGATGAATGACATGCTGGGACACGCTATCCCTGATTTATGCCGCTTCAGCTTGGATGAGTCTCCATCGTGTGGAACCGAACTAGATAGCTGCGACAATGTTTCCCATTGCCCACCGCTATGGATCGTGCCATCCATGAGGAACACCTGGGACTGGAACCTGGAGGAGGACATGCGGCCCATCTATAACGTGTAAGTGGGGTATGGTAAATTGTGAACGGTAGCGTTGTGAATATATGTAGACTAGTCGTGCACAAATTTATCACCTGAATTGGAGATAAACTTGTGTGGCATACTGACATTTGTCCTTTAGAATTTATTACTAGTAAATGTCTTATGTGTACGTGCAACTTGTGTGGTTGTTGCACGGGCTCCAACACACTCTTTGAGAAAAAAGGTGGCACAACTTTGGATATAGGTGATGTGGCGGCATCATACAGTAGCATCATTCGCTATAGTTGTAGTATACTCCTACTAGGAAGATAACTCCTATAAAACCTTGCGCTTGGCTCTTTGCCTCTTTGGGAGGTTCAAAAGTTCGTACTCATGTGAACCTTGCACTTGGCTCTTCGCCTCTTCGGAAGGTCCAACAATGATGATACTACTGTACAATATGCTTCTGGGAATCTGACACTGATTGAACTGCTGCACGTCCACCGCGAGAGCGAGGGAGGGCGAGCGAGGGAGAGGGAGAGGGCGCTGTAGTCAAAACCCTCTCCTCATCCTGCGAGCCACCGCGCGCGTGGGCGAGGAAGAAGCGTAGTAAGCAAGCTTCTCCTCGTTCGGCGAGTTGACGGGACACATCAAAGCAGTACTAGTACTACTCCATACTGCGTCCTTTCCGGTTAATATGGCTTAATTTGAAACGAGAAAAATACACTGGCGGTCAACGTATGCAACAATACGCTCTTAACGATCACTATATATAGTTTTGCGGTGATTATACGATAACTAGCTCATTGTAGAGCACCCTATTGCACCCTACTGACCGGCCACATAGTCAACATGGCACTTTGTGGACTGGTTAAATTGTCACCTGGTTTCTGGGTCCCACCTGTCAATTGCCAGAGCAAAGAAATCAGTTAAACAAAACTTTACGCAGGCGCGACAGGAGTCCAACCCTTGCGCGCGAACCACCCAGGCTGTGTATGTGAGTGCATGCACGTGTACTCCCTCGGTCTTCCAACAAAGAGTGTACATCGGCTAAAAAACAAAGAGTGTACATCTACACTTCCAATGCATTTAGCCTTTAATCTAAATCGATATTGATTGACAAATGCACCAACTTGTGGTCGAGCTATAGGCTACATATCTATCCTTAATTACAGCATGCAACAACCTTCATTTAATCTTCTTCTCTTAATGGTGACATGCACACACAAGTCTGCTACTTTGGGCCGTTAATTATGCCCTGGTCAATGTGTAAATCTCTAAATGTACAGTCTTTCACGGACGTAGGGAGTAGGTTTAGCACTTGAGTGTGAGCGTGTGTGTTGCCTCGTGTGCTGTGTGCCGCATGGGTGCGTGAGTGTTGCGTGCGTCCATATGTACATGTGAGTGTTGCATGTTGCATGCATGAGGCTTTTACTCCCTCCCTTTGACAAGTTCATATTTCAAGCTTCCTCTGTTCCCTCCATATGGTGATACTCCCTCTGTTCCTAAATACGGAGTAAAGCCTCCCTCTGTTCCCAAATACGGAGTATTTGTCTTTCTAGAGATTTCAACAAGTGACTACGTACGGAGCAAAATGAGTGAATCTACACTCTAAAATATGTCTACATACATCCGTATCTTGTATTCCATTTGAATGTCTAAAAAGACTATATTTAGGAGCGGAGGGACTAGCAAATAAACATTAAGTTCTCTTGTTTTTCTCTCCTTCGTCACAGTGCACAACCAAAGATGACTTATTCACCTGGTTGGAGGGAGTAGATGGTCAAAGTTTGACACCAAATTAATGCATTGGTAAACATAATTTTTTGAGGAAAACGAGTGCATTAATTGAGTGTTTTTTAAAACTACAAAAATTATTCCACCACTATCGTCTACCTTGGTTGATGAGATTTTTGAATTGAGCCCTATAAACTGGAAAGGAGGTAGTACTAGTGCTCCTACATTATTGGCGCCGGGTGCCTTGGCCAATGTATCATCTTGTTGGATGGGATAAGGCTACTTCCAATGCATCGGTGCTTACATGGGGTGCTAAGCCCATTAAAAACTTTAGCAACTAAAGCTCCCAATACATAGGTGCTTAACTTGTTGGTGCTAAGCATCCTTTATTTAATGATTTTGTAACTAAAGTTCTTCATGCATTGGTGGGATTCTTCCATTTAAGTCTTTTGTCTAGCTTCTCGCGCTCAGTACTGGGGTCACCACACTTATCGCTCTCCTCTTAATTACCTTGCCACATCAGACTTTTTGCCTACATGGCAGCCTTAGCACCTGTACAAGGCGGATCATTGGGAGGGGCCTGAGCGTACATGCATAGGGATACTGTAGATAGGAATTCTTCGCGATCCATTATTCCCCATCTCGGTCAGAGAGCACTATTCAACTAGTCTTCACAGTGAAGTGACAATACACGCTGTAGCAGATGGGGCACTTAATTAATAAGCTAAACCAGCGTGTTGGTGTTACTAAATCAGCCTTGCCAAGTATTGCCATCATGTTTGCCAGTGGAGCACGCTTCCGCAAATACGACTACGCACCTCTCTCCTCCATTAACTGACATATGTGCCCTCTTGAGGTAGACCCACATGTCATCAGCGTAACTATTTACACTCCAAAGGGCGGTATATCCTGGTAGTAGTACTAGTAGAATTGATATTTAATGCACTGTCTTCCCCGTCTTTCACTCTTCTTCCTCCTCTCTTCCCCATCGTTGGCCGCACACCATCCCCCCCCCCCCCCCGCTCACTGCTGGCCCTCCCGCGCCATCTTCCTTGGTAGCTCGCGCGTACCATATCCACCTGCTCACTGCTCGGCCACACACGCCATCTTCTTCGCTCGCCCGCCTGAATCCACTTCCCCCTGGCTCGCAGGAACCGAAAACCCCAATCACTCAGCGCCCTAAAAAACCCTATGGCAGAACCGACTGACACGCAGAGACGCAATTGGAATTCCCTCCCCGATGTTCTCTTGGAGCAGATCTGTAATCGCATGGACCTGCTCAGCACCGTCCGTCTGGCCGCATCCTCGGTGTCTTTGTACCGTCTACTCGTCTACAACCGGCCGGCTCTTTTCAAGACACCCTACTTGCTGATGCCCGATCCTCGCAGGTGGCCCAGACACCGACTTGACGATCCTATGGAGGTTGCGGTGGTGCCCCTCGACATGCTACCACTACCCGTCCACCTATCCTTCATGCGCGGCCACTACTGGGCGGGCATGAAGGCCAACTGGATCGTCCTCATCCACCAATCCGGTAGTCCGTGGCGTCTCGTGGATATCTTCACCCAGCGAGAGATGACCCTTCCATCGTTGGATACCGCCGCCATCGAGCCTCGCGGCCCGCCGGACACTCCTTCCTACTACGCACGAGACGCGTCGAGCTTTTGGCTCGACCTCTGTTTGCTGAAGGTTGTAATCTGCGAAGTGCCCACACCATCAGAAGACTACATGGACTACAAGCTCATTGCCATGTTCAACATGGGATTAGTCTATCTGGCACCCGTTCGGCATACATGGTTATGGCTCATCGTCAATCCTCTTCGGCCAACATTTCTGTCTGATGCTATAGTGCACGATGGCATCGTTTACGCGGTCGACGCACAGATTGGCTGCCTATACTGGTGGAATCTATCATCGTGTAATTGTTCTATCTCATCTCATCTTTACCTTATGAATACGACTGCCTGTTCATTGTTACAATTTTAGAATATATAGTACTCCCTCTATAAACAAATATAAGACGTTCTAGATCACTAGAGTAGTGATCCAAAGCGTTACAGAGGGAGTATGTCTATAACCACATCATTGCTATATGTTCCTCTCATTTCCTAGAATTTTATGACCACACATGTTATTGTTAGAGTTGATATGAGAACAATTGGCATCTAATGATTGTTAGCATAGATATTATGAGTATAACCTCATGATTGCTATATTTTACTCTCATTTCCAGTATTTTTGTAACAACACATGTTATTGCTTAGAGTTGAAATGAGAACAGTAGTAAGTGCTATGGTAGAATATGAGTAGGCCCTGTCATAGCTATTTTCCTCTCATTGTTACATGATGTTTGAACCATGATATATTGCTAGAATATGAAAGCCATTGACTTATTTTTTTAACTTGGGGTATGATTATGACCACGGCATTGCAATTCTCTGTCTATGATATGTGTCACTGTTATAATAATCTTAATTCCACACATACTCTGAACATGATTGTTTAAATTTTTTTCCTTTTGGTGTCCAATTAGAATTGTAGCAGCTGACGCAAATGCGCTGGCCTTCATGATTCCAGGACCTGGAATCATACCAGCCGATGGGTGGTGGTTTATCACTCGCTTGGCTGACGACGGTCATTTGATTCTCATTTGCACGTATCAAATTGACCAAACCATTACATCAAACCACATGCAGTACAATGCCTAGGGCGTACGTGACATTGATGGCTATGGCTGCTTTGTGTTCGAGAAAGATCCCAGCTCTGTTGGGCCAGGCGTATTCAACTGGAGGCGAGTTTACAGCCTCGGCAACCACTCCATGTTCCTCGGGCTCAATTATTGGATCATCCAACCAATCATCGATCATATCACCGGCGATGATTACCGTGCTATGCAACTTCCATTCGCTAGGCAGAACTGTGTTTACACATCATACCATTGGTTTCATGAATCACCATATCCAGAGATTTGTTGACACAGCTTGTTGCCAGATAATCTTCAGTGTGTGAAAGGCATCAACCTTACATGCGATGGATGGCTTTTGCAAACCCGACATGCGGCAATGTGGTTCATGCCAACAGCAAATATGCACAACTTGATTCGTACTGATATCTAGACTGATCCATGTATCCTGCTGCTGTAGCATGACCCTCTTTTGTTGGATATTATGTATTGTTGTTAGTTTGAAGCACTCCTCTGGTTTGAAGGATAGTTACCTTTCTAGTATCAAGTGCATCCTAACTCACCTGTGTAGGATGTACTGATAATGATGATGGAGATGTTGTGCAGAAGCCATATATATATGTGTGTGTGTGTGTGTGTGTGTGTGTGTGTGTCAATTAGGCTTCAAGTGCGTACTTGTTGGTGAAAGTGTTGTCCAATGAGAATTATATTTTGTATTACTCATGTAGCCTACAAAGTCTGTCGCACAACCTTGTAACTCTCTCACTCCATTTCTAAATATGTACTAGTCCTCTATACCATATATTGTGCTACTCGTACTACTACCTCCCTCCTGGTTTATTGGTCCCCTTCGTAATTTGTGTCAAATTTTGACCATAAATTTCACTAACTAAATGTTAATGCATGTCACAAAAAATTATATCATTTTATTCATATATGAACATAGTTTCCAATGGAATAATTTTCGGTGACATGCATTGACATTTTGTTAGTTAAACCTATGGTTAAAATGTGACACTAAATACGACAGGTAAGTACTCGTAAAGTAGTAGTACTAATATACGTCGGTGAAATTATTCATCATGTCCTCACATTGAATTGACTTGACAGCACGCTGCGCGTGAGGTGACACAAGAATCCCGGCGGCATGTTCGGCTATTGTGGGCTTCAGATTTGGACTACCACTTATCTGTCGAAATCTTTCATCATTCACTTAAAGCAGTCGATTGATAATACATTGAGTACCATATAACTGGAATTAACCGATGCAACTCAAGAAGGATTGGCCGGTGCTGCCAGCTGGCGTCAAGTTCGATCCCACGGATCTGGAGCTGATCGAGCACCTTGAGGCCAAAGTGAGTGCTGACAGTGCGAGATCTCACCCTCTCATCAATTTGTTCATACCAACCATCGATAGCGAGCACGGTATATGCTACCCCCATCCTGAGAAATTTCCAGGTAAGACACCGATCAGCCGTCTACTTGCACAAACATATTCCTTTGTTTATAACTCTATTTTTCTTTTTAGACGCAGACCTAGTGAAGCAATTACAATTTGACAGTTAATAAAAAGTGAAACAAGTGACTGCAACATGCCAAAGATGTTATGAAAATGCCAACTACGTACACTAAAACCTGTACTCGACAATACTGCAGGTATCACACTGAGTGGCCTAAGCAAGCATTTCTTCCAGCGCAATTCTAGGGCATTCAGAACGGGCACGTGGACGCGTCGCTAGATACAGTCATAGTGCAGCATGCACACGATGTGGCACAAGACCAGCAATACCTTGCCGGTGATGGTGAACGACCGGCAGACGGGCAGCAAAAAGGTTCTGGTGCTGCACACCAACAAGAACTTCGACCATTCCCGCAAAAAAAACAAGAACTTTGACCAGCAGAGTACCAACTGGGTGATGCACCAGTACCACCTCAGGGACCTGGAGCAAGAGAAGGAGCGGGAGCTGGTCCTCTGCAAGATTTTCTACCAGACGAACACTAGGGCTGGGACTAAAAAGATTATAAGTTAGTTTGGTATTGGTACTTGTACTACCTTGTCGTCCGCAAGTTGGTATTGTTATTAACGATCTTTCGGTATGAACTTGGCATTTGCTTCCAACTACGATGCCGAGGGTCGACGTGCATATAAAGCTGAATTATTTGTTTCGAAACGAATTTTCTGGCACCTGATTTTTATTTGATGGGTAGCATAAGCACATGCCGTTCGAATTCCCAGTTCTCCAAATTTTTTGAAACAAGTGCATGCACTTATTATCACAATGAAAAAAAATGCCTCTTGCATCCCAGTTATCAGTCTGTACTTGCAGAATTCTCTCATTTATTGAGCAGGTATGTTGTTTTTTCAGGTCGAGCAAGTTTCAACTAAGCTGTAGACTGCCCAGGCTTGGATTTGTTTTTAAGGCTCAGCCCATGACGACAACGGGACACAAAGATCCAACAGGTATCTACTGGCCTCTGGCCTGCCAGCGTTAGTTATATTTTGTCTTACAACATCCACAGGCAATTTTTTTACTGAATCAAACACACAGCCCAGTTCTAGTTTCCTCTTGAAACGCCATGTCCTACTTCCATTTTCTAATCTCTACCTATAGTTTTACTAGTTCATATACACGTATCATTATATTGAAAATACATTAAGTTCCCTTTTCATATTTACATCCTTATTTTTGTTGTTGTTTTCCCTCCCAGCGCTGATTTTTTTACCACTTGTTTTCCCTTAAACCAACTCAATTGTCCCACGTCTTGTTTGCTTACAAAAACAATTTTTTTTGGCAAATCAATAAGTTCTTAGAAAAATGTTTATCATTTCGGGATTACAACAGTTCGGACTCCACCGAAATATGCAAAATAAGGTTGAACTTTTTGACCGTGGTCCTGGGCAGAAAATGGGATGTAATAAATTACTTAAGAATTAGCTAATGGGCTGCAAATTATTAAAAAAATAGCAAATGGGCTCTATGTTGCCTGCCACAGATTTGGAGGCTGACTTGTGGGCCTACTAAGTTCATGCATACACAAGGTTTCTCAAAAAAAGAAACTTAGTCAACAATTGACTCTACCAGCGTCAGACCCGTTAGATGTCAATCTGATGACAATCATCCTTCTTCAGTCTCTGATGTTCCTGCTCCAGCCGCCCAAACCAGTGCTGGCGGAACCGCCTGCTCCCGCCTCCCATGGCCGGCTGTGCTGCAGGGGAGGCCTCACGGCCCCACCATACTCGCATCCCTGGCCTGGCTATCCCTCTACTCACCCACACCTCCTGTTATTTTCCGGCGGTGGCAGCCGAACTAGTCAACCCTCCTACTCCCCACCGCGTGGGCAGCCACTGCCATGTCTTCCACTGCTCCGTGTCGTTCCCTTCGTAGGCCTCGCCGTCATCCACCGCCCTGGTGCTCTCCACGCGGTGTGGTCAACATGGTCAACGAATGACATCCATCGGAAGTGGACTATACGTGGAGAGGCTGACAGCTGGGTCCACGGCCGCACACAAGGAAATGCCTCCTTATTACGCGCAAAATAATGATTCCTCCACCTGACATCTGGGACCTACAGAAAGGGCCTCCGTATTTCGTGAGAAAAATGTTCCCGCCGCTGACAGCTTGGACCCACCAGCTATATCTTCACATGCAAGGAAGTGCTTCCTTATTACGCACAAAAAATGAATACTCCCTATGCTAGCTTGGACCCACCATATGGGAAGCTGACTTGTGGGCCTACTAAGTTGACGCGGATGGAGGGCTTTGTCAACTTAGTCAATATGAATGATTCTAGCTCCAGTGACCGTACAATGTCCATCCAACGGCCGTAGTGCTTCTTCAACCTCTGGTCTTCTTGCTCCAGCCGCCCAAACCAGCGCCGGTCGTGCCGCGTGCTCCTGCCTCCCGAGGCCGGCTGTGATGCCGCGGAGGCCTCACTGCCCCCTACTACACCCACCGCTGTCTAGGCCATCCTTCTACTCACCCACACCACCTGTTATTCTACGGAGATGGTAGCCTCACACCGTAGCCGAACCAGTGAACCCTCGTATTCCTCTCCACGTGGGCATCCACTGCCGCGTCTTCCCTGGCTTCGCGTCGGCCCCTTCCTAGGCCTCACCGTCGTCCACCGCCCTGGTGGTCTCGGCGCGGCGTGGTCAACATGGTCAAGGAACGACTTCCATCTGAAGAGTATTGTACGTGGAGAGGCTGACAGTTGGGTCCATGGCCGCAGCACGGAAGTGCCTCCTTATTACGCGGAAAATAATGATTCCTCCACCTGACAGCAGGGACTCACCGGACGGGCCACCATATTTCATGAAAAAAATGTTTCCCCCTGACTGGTGGGACCCACCAACTACATCTTCGCACGCAAGGAAGTGCGTCCATATTACGGGCAAAAAAATGATTCACCCCATGACTACTGGGACCCACCAGCTACATCTTCGCATGCAAGGAAGTGCCTGACAGTCGGGACCCACCTGGTCGAAGCGTACGTAGCGTTGTCATTCTTGTCACGAACGTGTACGTACATACGATCGGTCTGTCTGCAGGCTGGAGCGATGAACCGTGGCCGTGTAAGGAAGGGCACATGTCATAGTACAAGCACGCACGTGTCGTAGTAGAGGCGCGCACGTAGCATGTACACGTACGTATAGCGGCCAGGGTGTAAGAAACTAAATACAGCCACGTACGTACATATGGGCGGGGTCTCGAACGCCTACTCGCGCATCCGTACGGCCAAGTCTCGTGTACATGGCTGGGTTGGAACGGAGAAACTGTGTCGTCGTTGTGTTGATGGGGAGGCAACAGAATGCGTCGTGGTCATCGGGAGGCAACGGAACGCGTGTTGTTCATCGGGAGCCAACCGGCTGATGGAAACAAGGCCTTGCGTACCGCAGAACGAAGGAAACGGCCTTGTGTTCGACCAGCCACAGTCGAAATAGGAACCTATTCATTGGGAGAGGTCTGGCGTACCGCAAGACGGACGAAATGGACTTCTCTTGGACCTCCTACGGTCAAAATGGGGTCCTGTTGATCGGGAGGGGTGTGGCATACCGCAAAACAGAGGAAACGGACTTGTGTTGGAGCGCTATGGTCGAAACAGGGGTCCTGTTCATCGGGAGGGGTGTGGCGTACCACAAAAGGGACTCCACGGGATAATGTTCATCTCCACCGTCGACCTCCTCCAGCCTCCACGGGCTACTGTTCATCCACCGTCGACCTCCTCCAGCCTCCACATGCGACTGTTCATCCCCCTCTCCACGGGGTCCTGTTCAACCACCCCTCCACGGGCTACTGTTCATCTGGCCCTCCACCAGCTACTGTTCAACCAGCCCTCCACGGGGTCGTCCTGTTCATCCAGCCCTCCACGGGGTCCTGTTCATCCAGCCCTCCACCGGCTTGATCGATCGGGGTCCTGTTCATCCAGCGGCAACGACCTCTACTAACACGGGGTCTTGTTCATCCAACCCCCACCGGGAACTGTTCATCCACCCCCCCCCCCCCAACAACACTCACTATTCATCCAGAGGCAACATCGATCGGCTTTTGTTAGCTGCAGTAGGGAAGGAATCGCTCGATCGGGTTTAGTTAACAGCCATCAATCGATCGCTCAGTTCAGTAACGCGTAGCCTGCAGTGCAATCGCTCGGGTTCAGTAGTCGAATGCCTCGCTCGGGTTCAGTTAGAGGCCAATGCCTCACACCCACGCACGTACGTGTACGAGAGAAACGCGCATCGCTCGTCTCCCGACCACCCGCCGTAACCGGGAACTCCCCGATATTGTCCTCGCCCTCGCTTCTACCACGGTTTTTTCGTCATGGACGGCCCAAAGAATGTCATGCAGCTGCGTCTCCGGCGCGCCCAGGACAAAAAGCCCATTTTCTGTCATGATTTTTTGTCATAGAAGTAGGAGCCCACCACATCTATGATGATACCGGGTTTTGTCACAATTATCATCATAGAAGTGTCATAAGCATGACAGGAAAAAAATTCATTCGGCCCAAAATGTCACGGATGTGTCTTTTTTTTGTAGGGTAGTTCACGACACGTGGCGACAAGGACACATCAGCTGGATAGTTTAGTAGTAGAACTCATCCTCAGGTCTTCCAGTTCACACGACATGACTTTGAGAACTTCATCTCCACCGGGGACCTGGTTCTAATTGAAACAGAAACCAAATATTTATTACTACCTCCATTCAGAAATATAAGATGATTTTCGATATTTTACTCCATATAATACTACATATATGCACAGAAATGAGTGAACAAAGACACTAGAACATGTCTTCAAAGGCATGAGAGCAGAGGGATTACTTGCAATATCCATAACACAAGTTACTGAGGCTAATATACTCTCTTCAAAAGCACGAGAGCTAAAATCTTGCATTTCCTACAGCTAGCATTGATGTTCATAAAGTAGTTGAAAGTAATCTACAAGAAATCAGTGTTATGTGCAATAATCATATGTATGTCAACCTCTCCCATGTTTTGGTCAAAAGACCAATTTAGAACCGTCATTTGGCACACAAAAATCACATGCAAGATTACCCAGAAAGTTGTACTACTAGTACTAGTACTGCGTGTTAGATGAAAAAACACGATCAAGATCGCCAAAAAGATCATCAAGAAGAGATATTACCTGGACTTGCTTAATGAGGGATCCCAGAGAGGGGGGCTTGGATAGGTCGATGGCTTTGAGCTTGTCTGCAGTAGTCTCGGTGAGGTGCTTATGCTTCTCTGTAGCCTAAGCCTCGACGGTTTTGGCAAGAGCCATAGACATCACTTCGGCCGGTGCTCCAGGGTTCATCAAGAAACTGCCAAATATAAATAAAAGAAAAGAAACCATAATCACAAACCCAAAAGAATAATAGAGAGGGAGTTATAGGATCAGTCTCGGGGTTGCAAGACCGGGCCTTGGCCAGAATCAACACCATTGACGCACTCACATTTCCTTCTTTGCGAGAGAAGAACAATGGCAGAAGTGCGTCGGGGTTTGCTTGAAGAAATGAGTAACAAGATGAGGGATAAGCGAGCTGGGGTTTTCTTCAAGAGAGGAAGCTAAGGGAGAAGAGTGAAATGATGGTTGCTTCGGCCGCCCAACTTACCGTTGGAAAGGTGGAGGTTTTGTGATTTGATGGCTCATTGGGCATTACTGCGGTGCTTCGGTCGGGGTAGTCTACCATGCAGTTGTGCAATCTAGTACGGAGTAATTTAGTGCATGGCAAGTGGACCCTGATGCTCGCTGTCCGACACATCGGCGAAAGTGAGTAGCAAGGTTCCCGACGATCGTCGAGGAGGATCCACACGGTAGAGCGTGTCCACTGTTTCTGAAGAAAAATGATTACAGCAAGCGTTTCCACTCTTACGATGAAGGAGTGCCAAACACGGTAGCCACTTGAACTTACACAGTATTCCTACTACTAGGCATGTGCAGTGGTTCATACGTCAGTACTATATAATCTTGTTGCTAGTGTAGTAAGATATGACGATAACAAATGATGTTGTGCGCATGTCAACTACTCCCTCCGTTCCTAAATATAAGTCTTTTTAGACATTTCAAATGGACTTCAACATACGAATGTATGTAGACATATTTTTGAGTATAGATTCACTCATTTTTCTCCATATGTAGTCACTTGTTGGAATCTCTATAAAGACTTATATTTGGGAACGGAGGGAGTATATGAAAAGTAATGTAACATACCCCCTTTTTGACTGTCCTGTCGAGAATGAACGGTGAGATCAATCTTAACAGAACTAGGTCTACAGCGCACGGAGAGTACGGTGCTACAGTACTCCACGGAACATGAACCATGTGAAGCACAAATCAGTGTTAGACAGGGTGTATGAAGGGTGCATGGGATGGGAGCAAAAGTTCCCTTCTCGACCCACTTTTGGGTGTTTGGCAGAGTGCATGATGGGTGCATAAGTCCATACTAGTAGGTTAACACAAATACACTAGGATCATGCATGAAGAGGGGTGCTGAGATGAGCATCCACGAAGAGGGAACAACTATATTGAGATGAGAATGCAACCAAAGACACAGACACACTTTCTGCTACAGTTACTGATCTGCACTGTCTGAGTTTGATCCGACGGTCATGTTGCGTCGAGAGATGGACATGCCCCTGCAGAGGACGCCTAAACACCATCGAAGTCCCTCTGCTTCTCAAGGCGCACGACATTGGTGATGCAGGGTGCCACCGCCCGTAGAGCCCGCTCCCGGTCGACAGGAGCGAGCTCGTCAAAGATGGTGTCCAATGGCACGAATGGATTCCGGTGACGAAGCCCTAAGAGAATTTTCCCAGCAATGGCGACGGTAGCCCGCAACCCTTCCTTGTCCAGCTCTGCCCCGACCATCGCGCGGAGACGGCTCAACTCCTCGGAGATATAGGTGAAGAACGAGACCATATCAGGAAGCCGCAACTCGTTGGAGTTGACAGGGTGGTCGAACAGGTTTAGCCCGACAACCGGCATGGTCGAGCTGGCATGACGGTAGGCATCGCACAGCCGCAACACGTGTGTGGCAACATGGTCCACCAAGTGGTTGAGGTGATCCTGGACCTCGTCACGATCGGCCCACTCGCTCTACAGCCAGCTCGCTTGACCACCTATCGTATCTCCCGCTTTCTGCAGCAATGCCGCCAACGCCTCAAGCTTCTTTGTGGTGGACGCCTGCCGCTTATGAAGCTCTGTGAACTCCCGCACATAAAGGAGGAGCATGGCACTCCTCTCCTCTTTGAGCTCACGGAGCTCCACGTCCTTGGCCCTGAGCTCTGTATCCTTGGACTAGAGCTACTGTGTCAGGCGCCTCACCCCAGACTCCGTGATCTGGTGCACCGCCATGGAACCAGGTAGAGGCAGTGGGGAGAGGAAGCAAAGGGGGCGAAACGGCTGAAAGGCAATGCAATCTACGGGAAGGCGGAGGGAGCCAACCGAGGAGCGGGGTGAATATTTTGGTTTTCACCATGGGAAACACCAGTCGATGACTTTTCACATTAGGGAGCAGTGGGTTTTAAAGGCGGAGTCATCATGACTAATAGCTGCTGCGCCTGCTCTCGTCAATAAAAAAATCCTGCCACGCCTGCCGCACCCAAAGACCAGAGCAACACCGCAGTGGATATTTAAATTTACCTGCCGGCAAGGAGAGAAAAAAGGGTGGAAAAACAAATGTGGCGATGGCCTAGCTAATCGGTCGCACTAGCCCAACTAGCTAGCCACCGTGCTTCACGGATGTACTCGGCGAGGAAGGTGGGCTTTTGTGATTTGATGACTCATTTACTTGCTTTGGCGCTACGACTGAGGAGGACCCAGAAAACACGTGGTAGGGCGTCCCACGTCTCGGCAAGGAAGAAAATATGCGTGCACCACCCGGGAGGACCTAGAAACCGCGCGGTAGGGTGTGCCACGTCCAGGCACGGAGGAAATATGTGCGTGTACAAATATACTGTATCACACGTACTACCTATGGTTCGACCTCGGGACCCAGCCAGTCGGTCGAAAACACCCCACTAGCCACACAGCTTCATCATGCTAACGTGGCACGTAGGATAGGTGTGGTTACCTCCGTCTCGACCAGCCACAACGTCTCTTGTTCTAGGCGATTCTTCTATTTTCCAAGCATTTTTTAGTTATAATAACACCACGGCAAGCTCGCGGCGCTCTTCGTCTGTGCCCGTGTGTCTAAAGGTTAGACAATGGAGAGGAGAGAGAGATCTCAGACATGGGACCCACCAGTAAGTGAGTCAAAGGTCATGCACGTGTTGACGAGCCACTCCCTCTACTCTACTCAACGTAATACTATCTAAAATCAAGTTATGCGACAAAGCCAACAACCGTTGCTGTTTCAGACTATCGACTTACGCTTTGTATTCTAGGTTGCCAATTCGAATCACGTCTTTTAAATTTGTTAGTTTTAGGTCCAAATTTGATCAATGACAAGTGGGACCCCCCGTGTGTTGTTCTGATATTTCAGTGTAGGATGTTTTTTTTTGCAAAAACTCTTTGCGCGAGTAGACAAGTTACGGCACTAGTTACACGTATTTTGCAAATTTAGGAACAAAAATGACAGCGGCATAGAATATGACACCCACCCCGCAGCTTAGATGCTATGGTGATACGAGTTTTTACATCGTTGGATCTGAGATCCAATGACTTGGGAGTAGTCTTTGTAATTATGCACAATTTCCAAACTCTCCAAGGTTTTATTTTGCAAACAAAACATTCAGGCCTCGTGTGTGCCGCTGCATCTTGGATCCAACGGCTCCCAGTATCTCATATTAGGTTCTCCCCGTTCCTTAATTAGCCACTACAATGATACGAGCATTAGGTCGTATGATATGTGATTAGATGCCACATGCGTAGTACTTGTACTTTCTGGGCAATTCCCAAACTTTTGAGGCCTATATTGCAAAAGCATTCAAAGCTCCTACTGTGAGCCGTTAGATCTCCCGGGAACTCGTATCACCATAGAATCTATAGTGTGGGAGGACCTCATATTCTCCCATGTGAGAAAACATCAGGTGCTCTCGCAGCTTGGATGCTACGATGATACGAGCTTCGAGGTTGTTCGATCTGAGATCCAATGGCATCTGAGCAGTCTTAGTGCTTGTGAGCAGTGGCCGAACTCTTTGGGGGGCTTTTCTGCAAAAAAACATTCGAACCACCAAGGAGTTGTTGGATCACAGATCCAACGGCTCCGAAGAGCTTGTATCACCAAAGTATCTAAGGCATGGTAGGAGGTGTTATTCTTACATACAGGAGAATATGTGGTCCTCCTTCGTCTTAGATGCTATGGTGATACGGTCTTCGAGGTTGTTGGATATGGGATCCAAGGGCATCTTAGTAGTTTTTGTACAAATTGTGTGCAATTCTCAAACTCATTAAGGTTTCCCGTAAAAATATTAAGAAGTCCTGTGTGCTACTATATCTTGCTCAGATCTACAAGCTCCAATGAACTCGTATCAGCCTATAGCATCTAAGGTGTGGGGGCACATGATATTCTCTCGGGGAGGGGGGTGTACAACCAATCGGTGTTTGGAAGGGTGGGGACAAATATAATGTTAAAAAAATATACTCTAAACAATCCTAAATAGAGCTTCACAATTTTTATCTAAGGTCGAGGGGTTAACCCCTGACAATTTACATAGCTCCGCCTATGCAAGAGGTGTAGTGCGAGCGTCTATGTGTGAGAGAGACGACACAAAAAATCAAGGTCAATCGAGTAATTTATAGAGGGAGAGATCAGGGGAGTGTGGCCTAGTGTACACTCGAATGTTAAAGACGATACACCGAGATATCGTGCGGCGAAGCTGTGGTGAGGGCTGGAGGAAGAAAGTTACCGGGAGAGTGGCCTAGATAGACTTTGTGTGTGCGTGCACGGGGAAGGTGTTTTACAAAGGCAACACATGTGTCTTGAGAGAGAGGGAGCGTTTGTCATGGAGGACACGACGAGGTTGTGTGTGAGAAATACATTTGTTGAGAGTGTGAAGGTGGGAATGACATAAATGGAGATCAAAACATGAAGTGCAATAATGCGCGTGCATGTATCGAATACCAATAGCTCTATTAACAAAGATATGAACATCAATCGATACATGAAGTATGTGTGTGTGGGGGGGGGGGGTTGATGGAGAGACCTAAACACAACATTTGCATGTATGTAGTACTAGACTTAATATTCATGTTTCAGTTTCCTGTACATTTTAAATATTGAATTGAGGACCATGCATGGCTTACGTTTTACTCCCTTCGTTCCTAAATATTTGTCTTTTTAGAGATATCAAATGGACTGCCACATACGAATGTATATAGACATATTTTAGATCATAAGGCCCTAGGAAATTCCCCTCATGTCCCTGGTCCATAATGACTACCGATGAACAATGGAGGGATGCTTTATTAACTAGACAACATTACCTACCTTGCTGAGCATGGTTCAATTCCCTCGGTCGCCGCTACCCAAGGTCACCCGTCAACTCCATTGCCTAGTACTAATAGGAGTACTACACCAGGATAAGCACAGAATTGAGCCCCATTTATTCGAGCCTAGTACTAGAGGTAATATATCAGGCAATGCACTGGCACGGAGGGACTATCCTTTTACTCTGCATATATAACTTGTCTGAAGTCTAACTAAGAAAAATGGTTGACCAAATCCTTTCTTACGAAATATTAACATCTACAACAGTAAAGATGTATCGCTTGAAAATTTATTGCATGATGCAGGTTATGGTATTGTTTCAAAACCTGGGTTTTAAATTTCAGAAAATCCAAAAGTGACCTGAAATTCATGAAACTGAGCATGGTCTCGTGATATGGCACAAATATGATGTCATATTTTTTTGTTCAATTTGAGACAAGCTGCTTATGAAAAGTTGCACAAATGAAGAGCCAAGGTATTTTGGAACAAATACTTCTCACGTTAACGCGAACGCTTTCACTATTCAAACCATGGGCGTTTAAGTGTCGCCACGAGTCCTGCTTCTCATCGGCGGGTGCGGTCTGAGCCGAGAAGACCGCTGCGCCGGTTGGCCGGGAGACGTGCGAGCAGGCCGATGCGCAGGCTCACTGGGAGGCGAGCCCTTTGACCAAGCTCCGCCGCCCATCTTCGCCACAACTACCCCCAATTTTATTGGTGCCGGCGCCATAGTATAAAATCACCCCCTCACTAGCTGGTATCGCTACAATCTTCTCTGTTCCTCTCTGATTCTCCTGTCGTCTACGTCCAACCAACCTGACCTAACCGTACGCCATGCCACATCACGATGGTTTGCCCTTAGTCTTCTAGTTTCCTGAGTAAGACACCCAGCCGGAGTCTCAAGGACATAAGGCACTTTGGGACGAGCTTGAACTGGCCTTGCGAGAAGACACCGTGCCTGTCCTCACTCCCGTTCCGGCTCCCGTCGCCCCGACTGCGCCAGCGCCCATCCCCGTGGCATGAATGGACTGGGAGCCGCACATTGTCACCGAGCTTGATGCCACGGGGTTCCACGAGGTCCCCGCTGAATTTCACGGGACCGTGCACCTGCCAGTTGATGACCCACAAGTATAGGGGATCTATCGCGGTCCTTTCGGTAAGTAAGAGTATCAAACCCAACAAGGAGCAGAAGGAAATGACAAGTGGTTTTCAGCAAGGTATTCTCTGCAAGCAGTGAAATTATCAGTAACAGATAGTTTTGTGATAAGGTAAATCGTAACGGGTAACAAGTAAATAAAGTAACTAAGGTGCAGCAAGGTGGCCCAAACCTTTTTGTAGCAACGGACAAGCCTGAAAAAACTCGTATATAAAAGCAAAGTGCTCCCGAGGACACATGGGAATTGTTGTCAAGTTAGTTTTCATCATGCTCATATGATTCGCGTTCGTTACTTTGCTAATTTGATATGTGGGTGGACCGGTGCTTGGGTGCTGCCCTTCCTTGCACTACAAAAAAAAGACACATCCGTGACATTTTGGGCCGAACGAAAAAAAATTTGTCATACATATGACACTTCTATGACGATAATTGTGACAAAACCCGGTATCATCATAGATGTGGTGGGCTCCTACTTCTATGACAAAAAATCATGACAGAAAATGGGTTTTCGTCCTGGGCGGGCCGGAGAAGCAGCTGCATGACAATCTTTGGGCCGTCCATGATGGAAAAAACCGTGGTAGAAGCGAGGGCGAGGAAAATTTCGGGGAGTTCCCGGTTATGGTGGGAGGTCGGGGGCCGAGTGATGCGCGTTTCTCTCGTACACGTACGCGCGTGTGTGCGAGGCGTTGGCTCTAAATGAACCCGAGCGAGGCATTGGGCTCTAACTGAACCCGAGCGATTGCACTGCAGGCTACGCGTTATTGAACCCGAGCGATCGATCGATGGCTGTTAACTGAACCCGATCGAGCGATTCCTTCGCTACTGCTGCTAACTGAAGCCGATCGATTGGATGAATAGTGAGCGTTGCGGGGGGGTTGGATGAACAGTGAGCGGTGGCGTTGCCTCTGGATGAACAGGACCCCGTGGTGTGGAGGGCTGGATGAACAGTAGACGGTGGAGGGGTGCCCGTGGAGGGGTGGTTGAACAGGACCCCGTGGTGTGGAGGGCTGGATGAACAGTAGACGGTGGAGGGGTGCCCGTGGAGGGGTGGTTGAACAGTAGCCGGTGGAGTAGCGCGCGGTGGAGGCTGGATGAACAGGAGCCCGTGGAGGCTGGAGGAGGTCGACGGTAGCCCGTGGAGGCTGGAGGAGGTCGACGGTGGAGATGAACAGTATCCCGTGGAGTCCCGTTTTGCGGTACGCCACACCCCTCCCGATGAACAGGACCCCCGTTTCGACCGTAGGAGGTCCGTTTCGTCCGTTTTGCGGTACGCCACACCCCTCCCGATCAACAGGACCCCCGTTTCGACCGTAGGAGGTCCGTTTCGTCCGTTTTGCGGTACGCCACACCCCTCCCGATCAACAGGACCCCCGTTTCGACCGTAGGAGGTCCGTTTCCTCCGTTTTGCGGTACGCCACACCCCTCCCGATCAACAGGACCCCCGTTTCGACCGTAGGAGGTCCGTTTCCTCCGTTTTGCGGTACGCCACACTCCTCCCGATCAACAGGACCCCCGTTTCGACCGTAGGAGGTCCGTTTCCTCCGTTTTGCGGTACGCCACACCCCTCCCCATGAACACGACGCATTCCGTTGCCTCCCCATGAACACGACGCATTCCGTTGCCTCCCCATGAACACGACGACGACGCTGTTTCTCCGTTCCGACCCAGCCATGTACACGAGCCCTCGCCGTACGTATGCGCGAGTAGGCGTTCGAGACCCTGCCCGTATGTACGTACGTGGCCGTATTTTCTTTCTTGCACCCTGGCCGCTGTACGTACGTGTACATGCTACGTGCGCGCCTCTACTACGACACGTACGCGCCTCTACTACGACACGTGCGCGCCTCTACATCGACCAGTATATATGTACGTACACGTTCGCGACCAGAATGACAACGCTACGTACGCTTCGACCAGGTGGGTCCCGACTGTCAGGCACTTCCTTGCCTGCGAAGATGTAGCTGGTGGGTCCCAGCAGTCAGGGGGGCGAATCGTTTTGGTTTTTTTTGCCCGGACGCACTTCCTTGCGTGCGAAGATGTAGCTGGTGGGTCCCAGCAGTCAGGGGGCGAATCGTTTTTTTTGCCCGGACGCACTTCCTTGCGTGCGAAGGTGTAGCTGGTGGGTCCCAGCAGTCAGGGGGGAAACGTTTTTTTCGCGAAATACGGTGGCCCGTCCGGTGGGTCCCTGCTGTCAGGTGGAGGAATCATTATTTTCCGCGTAATAAGGAGGCACTTCCTTGCTGCCGCCGTGGACCCAGCTGTCAGCCTCTCCACGTACAGTCCACGTCCGATGGAAGTCGTTCCTTGACCACGTTGACCACGCCGCGCCGAGAGCACCAGGGCGGTGGACGACGGCGAGGCCTAGGAAGGGGACGACGCGGAGCCGGTGAAGACGCGGCAGTGGATGCCCACGCGGAGAGGAGTATGAGGGTTCACTCGTTCGGCTGCGGTGTGAGGCTGCCGTCGCCGCAGGGCCTGGCCAGCGGTGGGAATAGTAGGGGGCGGTGAGGCCTCCGCGGCAGCACAGCCGGCCACGGGAGGCAGGAGCAGGCGGCACGACCGGCGCTGCTTTGGGCGGCTGGAGCAAGAAGACCAGAGGTTGAAGAAGCACTACGGCCGTTGGATGGACATCGTACGGTCACTGGAGCTAGAATCGTTCATATTGACTAAGTTGACAAAGCCCTCCGTCCCCGTCAACTTAGTAGGCCCACAAGTCAGCCTCCCACCAAGGTGGGTCCCAGCTAGCAGGGGGAGTATTCATTTTTTGTGCGTAATAAGGAGGCACTTCCGGTGGGTCCGAGCTGACAGCGGGGGGAACGTTTTTTTCGCGAAATACGGTGGCTCGTCCGGTGGGTCCCAGCAGTCAGGGGGAAACGTTTTTTTCGCGAAATAAGGTGGCCCGTCCGGTGGGTCCCCGCTGTCAGGTGGAGGAATAATTATTTTGCGCGTAATAAGGAGGCACTTCCTTGCGGCCGCCGTGGACCCAGCTGTCAGCCTCTCCACGTACAGTACTCTTCCAATGGAAGTCGGTCGTTGACCATGTTGACCACGCCACGCCGAGAGCACCAGGGCGGTGGACGACGGCGAGGCCTAGGAAGGGGACGACGCGGAGCCGGGGAAGACGCAGCAGTGGAAGCCCGCGCGGAGAGGAGTACGAGGGTTCACTGGTTCGGCTGCGGTGTGAGGCTGCCGTCGCCGCAGAATAACAGGGGGTGTGGGTGAGTGGAGGGATGGCCTGGCCAGCGGTGGGAGTAGTATGGGGGCGGTGAGGCCTCCGCGGCAGCACAGCCGGCCACGGGAGGCAGGAGCAGGCGGCACGACCGGCGCTGCTTTGGGCGGCTGGACCAAGAAGACCAGAGGTTGAAGAAGCACTACGGCCGTTGGATGGACATCGTACGGTCACTGAAGCTAGAATCGTTTATATTGACTAAGTTGACAAAGCCCTTGGTACGCTCCAACTTAGTAGGCCCACAGGTCAGCCTCCGAAACGGTGCGCCCCAGATGTCAGGGGGAGGAATCATTTTTTGGGCGGCCGAAGCTAAGAATATCCGAGATTGAAGAAGAAGCACGACATCCGTTGGATAGACATCCAACGGCCACTGCTGCTAGAACCGTGTGTTGACTATAATAAGTTGACAAAGCCTTGCATACGCGTCAACTTATTTTTTTAGGGGACGCGTCACTTAGTAGGCCCACAAGTGTGTGGCAGAGAACTTATAGCCCATTTGCGTTTTGTAAGAATGTACAGCCCATTTTTGAATTCTAATGGAATTTACAACAGCCCATTTACAGTTTGTTAAAAGTACAGCCCATTTTCTAGCTAGGACAACGATTAATAATTTCAACCAACCGTTGAAGACAGAATTCAATAAAATTTCCCACATTTTGATGGGATCCGAAATATTTTTATCCCGAAATTTCTAGTCAGATTAAATATAAATTTGTATTACGTAAAAATCCAACGAAACATTGCGCGCGCAACAATGAAAATTTAAGATTTTCAAAATCCATAAATAATATTTTATAAACTAATTTCGTGTTTGGTGCATTTTTTTATAGTTACTGCCCAGTTTTTATAATTACATCCCATTTATTATTTTTTAAAGCCCATTTTCCTGTTAAGCCTAATGCATCCCTCCTAGGAAAGATTTGCAGCCCAGCGGGGCGGAGAATAACAAGTTGACCTTGCCTGGGTATTCCTCAAAAAGACGTATAGCTGGGCTAGCCATTTTCATCTTGAAAAAATTAGTATCTGGGCTGGATATGTGGCCTGGGCTAGACGGGCCACAGCCCGCCCAGTTAATACCCTGCTCTCCTCTGAACAACAACGAAATCATCGCCAAGAAAAACTCTGCAGTGCTCACGCCTCAAAAACACAAATACTGCTCGAGCTGCTTGGTCCCAGCTGTCGGCCGCACCTTGTGCAATTCTCTCGTTTATATTGACTACATAGGTTGACAATGGTGTGGGACCGTGATGTCAGGAAACCAGGAGAAAGCAAAAAAAATATAGTTGTACATAATAAGGAGGCACTTGCGTACGTACGGCTATGGCCCTAGTGGGTCCCTAGTGTCATCCAGTCAAAATAAAGTCATCTCCTGAATCCTCATGTTCGTTTACGATGTTAACAATGCTCGGCGCCACGGTGAGCGCAACAACTCAAAGGACAACGGAGAGGGCCTCGTGGGCCCTACGGATGGTCTGATACAGCGCCCGCTGCTCATTCAGGAAGCCAGGATCATCGGACACCTATGAGCACCTTCGAGAAACTGAGACGGCATGAAACGGTAAGGCCGCGCTTGGGAGCTCTGGTTTATTTCAAACCTGTATTAACATACAAGTGTAATTTACTCGTCATCGGAAACAACGCGTAAAATACAGGCGTAATGAAACCGAGGGCCCGAGGTCTGTAAGTAAAACCGGCGGGTTACGCGTGTAATTTGAGAGACCAGTGTATATTTTACGAGCACTGCTATATGGACGACATTACCAGACGATACATGCACGACGTGCGTATCATGCCATCCATGGGCAAGGCTGAAACAGCAGCTAACGGCTGGATTAGCAATCGTCCGAGTGTCGTTCAGCGTTTTTATCGTGTGTGAAGTACTTCCGATATTTTACTAGTCGAAATCGACCAACCAAGCGCCTTCGCCCGAGACCATCTGCTTTAATTTACAAGCGTCAGTTTTACAAGCGGTTTTGGTTGGAAAACGACGATCCAATCACGGCCTAATATCATGAGTTGGTCGGAAGATCATATGGTTTCACGTCTAACCTACCCGACTTGTCGTATAGGCTATGAATGAAACATCAGACGATGAACTTCTTAAGCACGGAAACAACAGAAGAGGATGATCTTCTTAACAAGCAAATCACTGGCATTAGATCGACATGCAAAACAATACGAAGCATTATTCTCAGGAGGCACGGTGAACAGCTCGTGATGCCGCATGCCACAACATTCCAAGCTCAACTTTGCAATCAAACACAAGGCCTGGCATTACATAGACAATATTCAGAACAAACTCTTAACACAGGAATATCTCAGCAGAGTAACTATTTACTTCTAAACTGAACACAGGAATAGGAAAAAACACTCGACGCTGCTCACAGCAAGGGCGTCCCACTCAAAAATATCAAATGCATGTCTTCTGGCTAACATCAATGAGCAAATTTTGACAAGGTTTTCCAATTCCAATATATTAAACTAACGTCTTCTTGCTAACATCAATGATTAAACTTTGACAAGCTTTTCCCATTCAAAATATGTAATGCCTATGATCGTGGAGTCCTGTCGTAGCTTCTTGTACTTGTTTGGGCACTTTTTGCCCAGGGCACTCCACGTGTTGTTAAATTGCCAATGGTCTCTGCAGACTAGTCATGTCACCGGTGTCTAATAATACTCTGTAAAGCTTCTCGGTCATTCCTTCTGTAATGTAGCGCAAACAGTGACTGCTTCTTTCTGCAAAGTGGAACGACCAACTGGACCCAGTAATGCAGCAGTTTGCCTTGGACACATTGGCTCCTTTTGTGCAGTTCAACTAAAATCGAAGTCGGAATAAAACCGAGCTTTAATTTTGATATCCCTGTAAGCAACAATAGGTATAAGGGAAACAATTACTGAGAAATAACGGTTGATGACTTGTACTCCCAGAAGAAAAGCATCTACTGATCTACTTTATCTTAATGGGAAACAAAGCAGGAGAGTAGCAATTCTCCATCAGTGTGATTCATTCATATTGACTGAGACATTATCTTAACAATGCCTTGTTTCAACATGTATAAAGAACGACAAAGCAGAAAAGTACCATTCCTAAAACAATGCAACTGATTCATTTTAACAGAGACATTATCTTAACAATACCTTGGTTAAACATGTAGAAAGAACTACAAAGCAGGATAGTACCATTCCTAACAAGTGTTGCAGTTTTGAACTAAGATTCAGTAGTTAATTAATTCTGAGAGTGGCATTGCTTAATTTTACCAGCGGCATTAGATTAACGAAAAGCATAAACAGTTCCAGGGGAGAGTGGGCGCAACAACAGTATGTGCTTCCATCTACTTATAAAGGGGGTGATGCAGAGTTTGTTGTAACAAAGCAACAAGCATCATGTCTGGGTTGGTCCCATTTTTGTTCACTACTTAATGGGAAAAGACAGCAATACAATAGCTTCAATTCAACATTTATTTAAAACAGTACCAATACAAGTAGCACAACATCTCAAAGCACACTGCACAATCATGTGGATGAAGGCCTGTACTGACCTTTCATGAGACGGACAAGATAAAATACGAATCTGCCAACACGAATAGGAAATCCAATCTCGTTTTGTGCAGTTGCACTGAAATCAAGCAAAGTGTTTCGCGTAGCGAAGCAAAATGTCGCAATAGCAACAAGTTGAATAGATATCCCTGTTTAAACAGAGGCAAAAAAGGAATCAATTACTGGCTAATAAAGGAGGATGAAACATGCGGCCACAAAAATGGTAATCCCGCCAATCCCTAACAAGTGTTGCAGTTTTGAAATAAGATTCAGTAGTTAATTCTGAGAGTGGCATCAATTACTGGCTTATAAAGGGGGTGATGCTGAATTTGTTGTAACAAAGCAACAAGCATCATGTCTGGGTTGGTCCCATTTTTGTTCACTACTTAATGGGAAAAGACAGCAATACAATAGCTTCAATTCAACATTTATTTAAAACAGTACCAAAACAAGTAGCACAACATCTCAAAGCACACTGCACATCATGTGGTTGAGACCAAGATTTGAAACAACTCGCCACGAAGACTGGAAACAAATCTCGATCTCCTTTTGTGCAGTTCCACCAAAATTAAGCAAAGTCACCGGTGTGACATTCAAGTTGAACTGCACAAAACACTCTTAAAACATAAGTGTTTCGAGTAGCGAAGCAAAATGTCGCAATAGCAACAAGTTGAATCGATAGCCCTGTTTTAACAGAGGCAAAAAAGGAAACAATTACTTGCCGATAAAGGAGGATGAAACAAACGGTGACAGAAAGAAGCATCTAACTTATCTTGGATGGAAAACAAAGTAGGACAGTAGCATTTCTAAAACGGTTGCATTGATTCATATTAACAGAGACATTCTCTTGAAACAACATTCGTTAAAAAATGTAATTTACTTTTAACAGTGGCATTGCTTCAATTTTCCGGCGGCATTCTTAGATTAACAACAGCAAAATAGCTGTATGGGACATGCCAGCACCATGTGCGTCCACACGTATAAATGGGTGATGCAGAGTATGTAGCCAAGCAGCATATATGCGCTGGTCCCATATTTGTTCTCTTTGAACCTTCTTCCTATGTGAGGGCAGCAAATCTAGTCCTGCACAAACTACCCGACCCCCCAGTTTCTTTCCCTTTTCAACAAAGAGATCGGTTCCTTACAGATGTGTGTACTGGGTTACCCCCTTTTTCCCTTTTCGACCTACAAAGCGGCTGGATAGCCAGTCTATACTACTTTCCGCCCCTCCTTTCCTCATTGAACCACGTCCTAGATTCTTGCTCCAGCCCACCGCACCCTTCTTTCCTCTTTGAACCAAGACCTAGATTCGACTACAGATCGAAAAAGATCCACATGCAGCTAGAGCAACGACGGTTTCAAAGAAACTTATACCTTAGGGTCGTCGGGATGTGGCAAGGCGTGCGGCGGGAGGCCGGATCTGCCCACACTACGTACGGCAGCGAGGAAGAAGGGGTCGGTGGCCCTCCCGCACAGGCGCTGGGTGAAAGAGAATAGCGCAGCCGGCAGTGGATTGCCTCCCTCGCCGAAGGCGATAGAGTGAACGCTGCACCTCCTCCCCTTCCCGGTGCGACGGGATACGGACGCCTCCTTCACCAGCTGTGAGGGGGGAGAGAGAGACAAGAGGCCAACGCAGTCTTGTTTAGATCTGGTGAAGAGAGGGTGAGAGACTGTGAATATAGCAAACCCTAGCAAATGAACGCTGAGCCTCCAGCGTGTAACATATATGTAGTGCGGCGAGCGTGTGGAGAGTGCAAACCCTAGCGAACAAGCGCTGAGGCTCCCGCTTATATATATACTACTGTAGTACGGACTGAGCTCCGGTGCCTTCACTGCACCTGCTTTTGGCTGTATGACAGGTGAGCCAGCCACATTTTGGGCCCACCTGTCATAAATCCAAAGGCAGGTGCACTAAGTCAATGAAGCTGCGTCCATATAGTACTCTCGTGTATACGACTAATATATAGTGGAGTGGTTTTCTTATTCTCTCCATAACAATCGTTTTAAATTGTGTAAGTACGAAACGAAACTCTTTATTTAATGTACAGTGAAGAAAACTAGTACTACTTCCGATGAACTAACGATCCACGCCCACGCGTCCTGGTCGCACTTCCTGTCCTTCACGTGTGGTACACTACCCTCCCTTAAGTGAACAACCACACATGCGCCAAATTATCGGAAACGTGTGAGAGTGTGTACAAATAAAGAATTTTAATTTCAATTATCGGAAAGGTTTGAGAGTATTACAAAGTTTGACTTCAGTCAAATCTAATATGCGGAGTAAATAAAAATGGAGGGCTACTACGTCCATCCGGGTTTTTAGTCCACACCATTTTTTAAATCAAAGTTAATAGCTGGACAAATAAAATTACAGGGGAGCTGGAGACAAAGTTGTGAGAAGGCTTAGAAATCAATACAAAACTTATGCTCTTAGTACCAACGTCGATCCTTCTTCGAGGAAACATTTGGTTCATAGCCAATTGTGTGATAAAATTGCACCAACGTGAAAGACGACTGCGTCTCCAACGCAACCAAGGTGAACTGACGAAGGATATCATCTTTGTGCGTAACAAGCAAAGAGCACTGATGGAAGACAACTTGTTTTTCATTGAAAATCGATCAGCTTCACCAGCCGACGCAACCATGAGGCGCAACCATGAGCATCGATAGGTCATCGTGGTGATGCATCATCCATTTGGCATCAAGTTTGGGTGAGGCACCTATGAAGTTCGACAAATCCTCACTGTGGTCTGTTTCTTCTCAGTAAATAACATCTAGATGTGAATTAGACAAACTGATTTTCTAACGTACCAAGAAAGAAAACTCGATCAAAAACACGCCCCCGCTTCCAGGTCGCGAGAGTCGTCGCGCGCACACACATAGACATAGACATGCATATCCGTGTTTACGTAAAATTCCATTTCCATCTCCATCTCCAATCATATTTGTCCAACTGGCACATTATTTACGTTGTTAATTATATACGCAGCAATATTAACATACAACATCTCTTGTTTGCGCACGTCCGGACCGCTGCCACGGCCGGTCCTGACCAACCCGAACCCTCTTCATCACCCGCGCGTGCTTCCCGCCCGAAACGGTCAGTGCCGCATTCATGCCCGGCCAGAGCGGACGCGACCTCTCACTGGCGCCGGCATTGAAGCGGCGCGCCGGCCGAGAGAGCGTCGCCCGCGCCGCTTCCGGGTGCACGCGGCTGCTCCGCGTTCAAAGGTCGCAATAGCCGGCTACAACATGCATGTAAAAAGTTCTTGGGAGTCCGTGCTACAGCTAGCTGTCCTCCCCCAACTCGTCAATCTCTTCCAGTAGTGCTAGTACTCCATGGCGCGATCCATCGACAAGCAGGCGGGAAAGTTATCGTATACTCGGTTTGCGGTGAGTGGCATGCCGAGCGACCGTGTGGGGTCGAGCCGTGGAGGAGGGTGAGACACGAACACGACAGACGTGATTTAAACGTTGGTTTTGCTCGATGGCGCGATCCAACGAAACGAAACGTTGGTTTCTCTCCGTTTCCATTTTTTCTCCGGAAAAACGGAAACTTTCCACTCCATTTTCATTCCTATTCCAAGGTTGCCCCGTTACAACATTCCATCAAATACAAAGGAAAACTAACACGCATGCTGATGCATCTCAATGATTCACAGATCATAGCCAATATTTACTTCACAACTAAAGAAAAAAGTTGTGAGAGCGTGTACGAAAGAAAAACTACTGATGGGGTCACTACGACTTAAACCCTAAACCCTAAACATGATTTAATTTCCTGGCCAGGTAGAACCTGTCGAAGGAAAGACGGCTGGCACCCTCGGATCATACGATGCTTTTGTGCAGTTCCACTAAAATCGACCTGAGCATCCCTGATGGCAAAGATATTGAAGAAGTGTGATTAGAATAATAGTACTGGCACTAGTTCATGAGACATAAACTCATCACAAGTAGAAGCCGGTAGAAGTAGAGAAAGATCGACATGGAGATGGAGCTACGGCAGTGGAGCAAGCCGGCTCCAAAAGGAAGATGGACTACCTGGGACGTCGGGCTGTAGCTAGAAGGGCGGTTGGGACGCGGCATCGGCCCATACCGCGGTGACCCCCGATTGGGACGCACCGACTGTGGGTTTTCTCCCTCGCCGATGTCGACCGCGTCTACGCAGAACATTGTTCCCTTCCCCCAGCTGCGGGATCAGGCCCGTCGTTCTATGCTTGTGAAGAGAGCAACCTAAGCAAGCAGGCTTGTAGCTTAGGCTCCTACTAGTGTACATATATATTGGTTTTCTTTTCTCTCCATATCAACCATTTTATATTGCGTACGTGTCATTCAAGAGTGAAATGATGGTTGCTTCTTCCGACTAACTTACTGTGTGATTTGACTGCTCCTTAGTGGCCCCTACACGTACTCCCCCTACGTGTATGCAACAGTCACACGTACACATGGACGCAAAAACGCGCGCGACGCCCTAATGCATGCATGTCCGAGCACACGACGGAACACACACGGTCACGCTCAAGTGCTCAACCTACACGTGCATGAACACACATACTCAGTCAGGGTGAGCTAGTGATCGTATAAACACCGGAAAATATATATATTGAGCGCAATGAGCGTATTATGAAGTCCACTGACCGTATTTTTACAAATATACAGTGACAGACAGTGTATTTATCTCATTTGAAATTAAGCCATATTAATCGGAGAGGAGGCAGTATGGACTAGCATTACTTTGCTGTGTCCCATCAACTTGCCGAACGAGGAGAAGGTTGTAGGACGGGAGAAGCTTGCGCGCGGTGGCTCGCAGGACAAGGAGAAACTTTTGACTAATGCAAGCTCTCCCTCGCTCAGGCGGTGGACGTGCAACAGTTAATTCGGTGTCAGATTGACAGAAGCATACACTATACTACTAGTGCTATCATTGTTCGACTTCCCGAATAGGCGAACAGCCAAGCGCAAAGTTTACTAGTACTACTACTATAGTCTATAAAGGTACGTACTATACTAGTACTAGGGACCGGATGGAGGAGCGTCTGCACTCTTATTATAATTTTAAAATGTGATAAAGCAATCTTCAACACATTTGGTTCTCTTCGAGGGTTCTCGCATGTGATAATGGAAGTTGATTGCATGGAACACTCGCCACAATTCTCGCTTAATTATGGCTCATATCCTGTTACAAATAGTAGCGCTCGGTAATATTTCCTCTCTTTTTTTTGTAATTCAACATGTAAACAGGTCAGCAAACCTTGCGGCGCATCTTCGTGCGAATCGTGCTTGCTGCACTTTGCATGTGGCCGAGAGCTGGCCTAATGAAACACCTCACTTCCTACTTCTTTTTTTGCGGGGTACCTCGCTTCCTAGTGACCAGTGTCTTGGCTGATCGTCCTAAGAATGCTTATATATGAATAAAGCTCTCTCATTTACCCGCAAAAAAGATAAAGCCATATTAACCGGAAAGGAGGGAGTATGGACTAGCACTACTTTTTGGTGTGTCCCGTCAACTCGCAGAACGAGGAGAAGCTTGCAGGACAAGGTGAAGCTCGCTTACGCCTTTTGACTAATGCAACCTACCCTCGGTGGACATGCATCAGTCCATTCAGTGTCAGATTGTCAGAGGCATACACTGTAGTACCCAACATGCGGAATACCATCATTGTTCGACTTCACGAAGAGGCGAAGAGCCAAGCGCAGTAGTACGAGTAGTACTACTACTAGAACCGCATGGTGGAGCGTCTGTACTCTTATTTTTTTTATCTCTGATAAAGTGCACGTTTATTCCGGAGAAGGGCGGAAAACGGCAGCCCAACATGTAATGAATGATATCGATCAACCAACCATGCTTGAATATATCCTGGCCTCCGTGCGAGCCCGTCTGTGTGTTCTCGCTCCTCGTCTCTCTCAAGGAACGGCGGGTTGGCTCTGTGCCGTCAATTGAGAACGGTTTGCTCACACTCCTGTCCCACATGTCAGTGATATGCCAAGAGGAGGTGCGTTGACCGACTGACCATACGCGTACTTGGTTTTGCACCTTCATACTACTCCTCCCTCCGTCTAAGTTTACAGGGCGCGCTTCATTATGATGCATTTCTCTCAATGCATTTCCACCACCAGAGAGACTTTAGACGCGTTTGGTTTAATGCTCAATTAATTAGGGCGTGGTAACCGCAATCAAGTCCACAATTTTCTCTCCATGTACTGTACTACTACGGAGTGGAGTAAGTGCATGCATGTGTGTACCCGGGGTGGAAGCACTGCATGCATGTGTGTACACATTATTCCCTCTAGTAATAGACACCATGCTATAACTACCAATGCTATTTTTCAGGCCGATCGCTAGTCGCCTTGGTCCCACAGTTTTTTTCTTTTTTCTGAAGCGCGCTGTATAAACAGTGACGGATGGAGTAGTATGAGCGGATTCCAAGAAGAGCGTATTGATGGTTGCTTCTTCAGAGCAACTTACAATGGGAAAGGTGGGGCTTATGATTTGGCTGCTCATTACTCACTATTAATGCGGCGCAACGACCGGGCTGAGTCTCCCATGAAGTTGTGCACTACACCCTCGGTTCTTAAATATACTCCGGAGTATTTGTCTTTCTAGATATTTCAACGAGTGACTACTCAAATATTTGTCTTTTTAGAGATTTCAAATTGACTGGCACATACGGATGTATATAGACATATTTTAGAGTGTAGATTCACTCATTTTGCTTCGTATGTAGTCACTTGTTGAAATCTCTAGAAAGACGAATAGAATATTTAGGAACGGAGGGAGTACACATACGAAGCAAATTGAGTGAATCTACACTCTAAAATATGCCCGTTTGAAATTTGTAAAAAGACAAATATTTAGGAACGAAGGAGTATAATTTAGTGCATGGCACATGGACCCGGATGATGAAGAGGCTTCTGGCAATGCTATCAAGCTTCCATCATTTTTTTACATAATTGACGGACTATACAAATGATTTTCCAGTGACATGAAATTGTACAATGGTGTGAGCTTTCAGCTTTTGTTTCGCGTGTCTTGCCATCGTTGCTCTTTCGGAAACAATAAAATGTTGGGGAAGATAGCAGAAATTCAAAATTTTCCTACGTGTCACAAAGATCAATATAGGAGATGCTAGCAACAAGAGGGGAGGAGTGCATCTACATACCCTTGTAGATCGCGAGCGGAAGCGTTCAAGAGAACGGGGTTGATGGAGTCGTACTCGTCGTGATCCAAATCACCGATGATCCTAGCGCCGAACGGACGGCACCTCCGCGTTCAACACACGTACAGAGCGGGGACGTCTCCTCCCTCTTGATCCAGCAAGGGGGAGGAGAAATTGATGTAGATCCAGCAGCACGACGGCGTGGTGGTGGAAGTAGCGGGATCCCGACAGGGCTTCGCCAAGCGCAAGCGGGGAGGAAGAGGTGTCACGGGAGGGAGGGAGGCGCCAGGGCTTGGGGTGCTGCTCCCATGCGCCTCCCCACTATATATAGGGGTGGAGCGGGCTGGTTTCTTGCCCTCCGAGTCCATTGGGGCGTTGGCAAAGGTGGGGGAAAGAAATCCCATCATTTCCCTTCCCCACCGATTGTTATCCCCCTTTTTTAGGGATCTTGATCTTATCCCTTCGGGATATGATCTTATTCCTTCTAAGGTGGGATCTTGGTGCGCCTTGACCAGGGGTGTGGGGCCTTGCCCCCACTACCCACGTTCATGTGGGTCCCCCCATGCCCCACTTCGGAACCTTCTAGAACCTTCCCGGTACAATACCGAAAAATCCAGAACATTTTCCGGTGGCCAAAATAGGACTTCCCATATATAAATCTTTACCTCCGGACCATTCCGGAACTCCTCGTGAAGTCCGGGATCTCATCCGGGACTCCGAACAACTTTCGGTTAACCGTATACTAATATCTCTACAACTCTAGCATCGCCGAACCTTAAGTGTGTAGACCCTACGGGTTCGGGAGACATGCAGACATGACCGAGATGACTCTCCGGTCAATAACCAACAGCGGGATCTGGATACCCATGTTGGCTCCCACATGTTCCACGATGATCTCATCGGATGAACCACGATGTCGAGGATTCAATCAATCCCGTATACAATTCCCTTTGTCAATCAGTACGTTACTTGCCCGAGATTCGATCGTCGGTATCCCAATACCTTGTTCAATCTCGTTACCGGCAAGTCACTTTACTCGTACCGTAACGCATGATCCCGTGGCTAACTCCTTAGTCACATTGAGCTCATTATGATGATGCATTACTGAGTGGGCCCAGAGATACCTCTCCGTCATACGAGTGACAAATCCTAGTCTCGATTCGTGCCAACCCAACAGACACTTTTGGAGATACCTGTAGTGCACCTTTATAGCCACCTAGTTACGTTGTGACGTTTGGTACACCCAAAGCATTCCTACGGTATCCGGGAGTTGCACAATCTCATGGTCTAAGGAAATGATACTTGACATTAGAAAAGCTCTAGCAAACGAACTACACGATCTTGTGCTATGCTTAGGATTGGGTCTTGTCCATCACATCATTCTCCTAATGATGTGATCCCGTTATCAATGACATCCAATGTCCATGGTCAGGAAACCATAACCATCTATTGATCAACGAGCTAGTCAACTAGAGGCTTACTAGGGACATGTTGTGGTCTATGTATTCACACATGTATTACGGTTTCCAGTTAATACAATTATAGCATGAACAACAGACAATTATCATGAACAAGGAAATACAATAATAACCATTTTATTATTGCCTCTAGGGCATATTTCCAACAGTCTCCCACTTGCACTAGAGTCAATAATCTAGTTCACATCACCATGTGATTAACACTCAAAGTTCACATCGCCATGTGACTAATACCCAAGAGTTTACTAGAGTCAATAATCTAGTTCACATCACCATGTGATTAACACTCAATGAGTTCTAGGGTTTGACCATGTTATGCTTATGAGAGAGGTTTTAGTCAACAGGTCTGCAACATTCAGATCCGTGTGTGCTTTACAAATCTCTATGTCATCTTGTAGATGCAGCTACCACGCGCTACTTGGAGCTATTCCAAATAACTGCTCTACTATACGAATCCGGTTCACTACTCAGAGTCATCCGGATTAGTGTCAAAGTTTGCATCGACGTAACCCTTTATGACGAACCCCCTTTCCACCTCCATAATCGAGAAAATTCCTTAGTCCCCTAGATACTAAGGATAAGTCCGACCGCTGTCATGTGATCCCTTCCTGGATCACTATTGTACCCCTTGACTAACTCATGGCAAGGCACACTTCATGTGCGGTACACAGCATAGCATATTGTAGAGCCTACGTCTAAAGCATAGGGGACGACCTTCGTCCTTTCTCTTTCTTCTGCCGTGGTCAGGTCTTGAGTCTTACTCAATACTCACACCTTGTAACACAGCCAAGAACTCCTTCTTTGCTGATCTATTTTGATCTCCTTCGAAATCTTGTCACGGTATGTATTCATTTGAAAGTACTATTAAGCGTTTTTGATCTATCCTTATAGATCTTGATGCTCAATGTTCAAGTAGCTTAATCCAGGTTTTCCAATAAAAACACTTTTCAAATAACCCTGGATGCTTTCCAGAAATTCTACATCATTTCTGATCAAGAATATGTTAACAACATATACTCATCAAAAATTCTATAGTGCTCCCACTCACTTCTTTGGAAATACAAGTTTCTCATGAACTTTGTACAAACCCAAAATCTTTGATCATCTCATCAAAGCATTCATTCCAACTCCGAGATGCTTACTCCAATCCTTAGAAGGATTGCTGGAGCTTTGCATACTTGTTAGCATCTTTCAGGATTGACAAAACCTTCTGGTTGTATCACATACAACCTTTCCTCAAGAAAATCATCGAGGAAACATTGTTTTGACATCCTATCTGCAAGATTTCATAATTAATGCAGTAACTGCTAATATAATTCTAACAGACCCTTAGCATCGCTATGAGTGAGAAAGTCTCATCGCAGTCAACTCCTTGAACTTGCCGGAAAACATCTTAACGACAAGTCGAGCTTTCTTAATGGTGACACTTACCATCATTGTCTGTCTTCCCTTTAAAATCCATCTGTACCCAACAGCCTTACGACCATCAAGTAGTTCTTTCAAAGTCTATACTTTGTTTTCATACATGGATCCTCTCGGATTTTATGGCCTCGAGCCATTCGTCGGAATCCGGGCCCACCATCGCTTCTCCACAGCTCATAGGTTCATCGTTGTCCAACAACATGACTTCCAAGACAGGATTATGTACCACTCTGAAGTAGTACGCATCCTTTTCATCCTATGAGGTTTGGTAGTGACTTGCTCCGAAGTATCATGATCACTATCATAAGCTTCCACTTCAATTGGTATCGGTGCCACAGGAACAACTTCATCTGCCCTGCTACACACTAGTTGAAGTGACGGTTCAATAACCTCATCAAGTCTCCACCATCCTCCCACTCAATTCTTTCGAGAGAAACTTTTCCTCGAGAAAGGACCTGTTTCTAGAAACAATCACCTTGCTTCCGGATCTGAAATAGGAGGTATACCCAACTGTTTTGGGTATTCTATGAAGATGCATTTATCCGCTTTGGGTTCGAGCTTATCAGCCTGAAACATTTTCACATAAGCGTCGCAGCCCCAAACTTTTAAGAAACGACAGCTTAGGTTTCTCTAAACCATAGTTCATACGGTGCCGTCTCAATGGAATTGCGTGGTGCCCTATTTAAAGTGAATGCGGTTGTCTCTAATGCCTAACCCATAAACGATAGTGTAATTCGATAAGAGACATCATGGTATGCACCATATCCAATAGGGTGCAGTTATGATGTTCGGACACACCATCACACTATGGTGTTCCAGGCGGTATTAGTCGTGAAACAATTTCCGCAATTTCTTAATTGTGTGCCAAACTCGTAACTCAGATATTCATCTCTATGATCATATCACAGACATTTTATCCTCTTGTCACGACGATCTTGAACTTCACTCTGAAATTACTTGAACCTTTCAATAATTCAGACTTGTGTTTTATCCTCTACTCAAATCATCTATGAAGTAAGAACATAACGATATCCACTGCATGCCTCAGCACTCATTGGAATGCACACATCAAATGTATTACTTCCAACAAGTTGCTCTCTTGTTCCATCTTACTGAAAACGAGGCCTTTCAGTCATCTTGCCCATGTGGTATGATTTGCATGTCTCAAGTGATTCAAAATCAAGTGTGTCCAAATGATCCATCTGTATGGACTTTCTTCATGCATATATACTAATAGACATGGTTCGCATGTCTCAATCTTTTCAAAAACGAGTGAGTCCAAAGATCCATCAACATGGAGCTTCTTCATGCGTTTTATACCAATATGACTCAAGTGGAAGTGCCACAAGTATGTGGTACTATCATTACTATCTTATATCTTTTGGCATGAACATGTGTATCACTACGATCGGGATTCAATAAACCATTCATTTTAGGTGCAAGACCATTGAAGGTATTATTCAAATAGACAGAGTAACCATTATTCTCCTTTAATGAATAACCGTATTGCGATAAACATAATCCAATCGTGTCTATGCTCAACGCAAACACCAAATAATTATTATTCAGGTTTAACCCCAATCTCGATGGTAGAGGGAGCATGCGATGCTTGATCACATCAACCTTGGAAACACTTCCAACACATATCGTCATCTCACCTTTAGCTAGTCTCTGTTTATTCCGCAGCTTTTATTTTGAGTTACTAACACTTAGCAACCGAAGCGGTATCTAATACCCTGGTGCTACTAGGAGTACTAGTAAAGTACACATTAATATAATGTATATCCAATATACTTCTGTCGACCTTGCCAGCCTTCTCATCTACGAAGTATCTAGGGTAGTTCTGCTTCAGTGACCGTTCCCCTCATTTCAGAAGCACTTAGTCTCGGGTTTGGGTTCAACCTTGGGTTTCTTCACTAGAGCAGCAACTGATTTGCCGTTTAATGAAGTATCCCTTCTTGCCCTTGCCCTTCTAGAATCTAGTGGTTTTACTAACCATCAACAATTGATGCTCCTTCTTGATTTCTACTTTCGCGGTGTCAAACATCGCGAGTTGCTCAAGGATCATCATGTCTATCCCTGATATGTTATAGTTCATCACGAAGCTCTAATAGCTTGGTGGCAGTGACTAAGGAGAACCATCACTATCTCATCTGCAAGATTAACTCCCACTCGATTCAAGTGATTGTAGTACTCAGACAATCTGAGCACATGCTCAATGATTGAGCTCTTCTCCCTTAGTTTGTAGGCTTAAGAAACTTGTCAGAGGTCTCATACCTCTTGACGTGGGCATTAGTCTGAAATCCCAATTTCAGTCTTTGGAACATCTCATATGTTCTGCGACGTTTCAAAACCGTCTTTGGTGCCACAACTTTAAACCGTTAGCATCACACACTGAACTATCGTGTAGTCATCAAAACGTGTATGTCAGATGTTTCGTAACATCTACAGACGATGCTCGAGGTTCAGCACACCGAACAGTGCATTAAGGACATAAGCCTTCTGTGCAGCAATGAGGACAATCCTCAGTTTACGGACCCAGTCCGCATAACTGCTACTATCAACTTTCAACTAAATTTTCTCTAGGAACATATCTTAGTAGAACTAAAGCGTAAGCTACGACATTATTTGCAAAGACCTTTTGACTATGTTCATGATAATTAAGTTCATCTGATTATTTAATGAACTCCCACTTAGATAGACATCCCTCTAGTCATCTAAGTGATACATGATCCGAATCGACTAGGCCGTGTCCGATCATCACGTGAGACGGACTAGTCATCATCGGTGAACATCTCCATGTTGATCGTATCTACTATACGACTCATGTTCGACCTTTCGGTCTCTTGTGTTCCGAGGCCATGTCTGTACATGCTAGGCTCGTCAAGTCAACCTAAGTGTTTTGCTTGTGTTCCGAGCGCATGTCTGTACATGCTAGGCTCGTCAACACCCGTTGTATGCGAACGTTAGAATCTATCACACCCGATCATCACGTGGTGCTTCGAAACAACGAACCTTCGCAACGGTGCACGGTTATGGGGAACACATCTCTTGAAATTTTAGTGAGGGATCATCTTATTTATGCTACCGTTGTTCTAAGCAAATAAGATGTAAACATGACAAACATCACATGCAAATCATAAAGTGACATGATATGGCCAATATCATCTTGCACCTTTTGATCTCCATCTTCGAGGCGCGGCATGATCACCTTCGTCAACGGCATGACACCATGATCTCCATCATCGTGTCTTCATGAAGTTGTCTCGCCAACTATTACTTCTACTACTATGGCTAACGGTTAGCAATAAAGTAAAGTAATTACATGGCGTTTTTCATTGACACGCAGGTCATACAATAAATTAAGACAACTCCTATGGCTCCTGCCGGTTGTCATACTCATCGACATGCAAGTCGTGATTCCTATTACAAGAACATGATCAATCTCATACATCAAATATATCATTCATCACATCCTTTTGGCCATATCACATCACATAGCATACCCTGCAAAAACAAGTTAGACGTCCTCTAATTGTTGTTGCATGTTTAACGTGGCTGCTATGGGTTTCTAGCAAGAATGTTTCTTACCTACGCAAAAGCCACAACGGTGATATGCCAATTGCTATTTACCCTTCATAAGGACCCTTTTCATCGAATCCGATCTGACTAAAGTGGGAGAGACACACACCTGCTAGCCACCTTATGCATCAAGTGCATGTCAGTCGGTGGAACCTGTCTCACGTAAGAGTACGTGTAAGGTCGGTCTGGGCCGCTTCGTCCCACAATGCCGCCGAATCAAGATAAGAATAGTAACAGTAAGCAAATTGAACAACTCGTCACCCACAACTACTTTGTGTTCTACTCGTGCATAGAATCTACGCATAAACCTGGCTCATGATGCCCCTGTTGGGGAACGTAGCAGAAATTCAAAATTTTCCTACGTGTCACCAAGATCAATCTAGGAGATGCTAGCAACGAGAGGGGAGGAGTGCATCTACATACCCTTGTAGATCACGAGCGGAAGCATTCAAGAGAACGGGGTTGATGGAGTCGTACTCGTCGTGATCCAAATCACCGATGATCCTAGTGCCGAACGGACGGCACCTCCGCGTTCAACACACGTACGGAGCAGGGAAGTCTCCTCCCTCTTGATCCAGCAAGGGGGGAGTTGATGGAGATCCAGCAGCACGACGGCGTGGTGGTGGAAGTAGCGGGATCCCGACAGGGCTTCGCCAAGCGCAAGCGGGGAGGAACAGGTGTCACGGGAGGGAGGGAGGCGCCAGGGCTTGGGGTGCTGCTCCCATGCGCCTCCCCACTATATATAGGGGTGGAGGGGGCTGGTTTCTTGCCCTCCAAGTCCATTGGGGCGTTGGCAAAGGTGGGGGAAAGAAATCCCATCATTTCCCTTCCCCACCGATTGTTATCCCCCTTTTTTAGGGATCTTGATCTTATCCCTTCGGGATATGATCTTATTCCTTCTAAGGTGGGATCTTGGTGCGCCTTGACCAGGGGTGTGGGGCCTTGCCTCCACTACCCACGTTCATGTGGGTCCCCCCATGCAGGTGGGCCCCACTTCGGAACCTTCTAGAACCTTCCCGGTACAATACCGAAAAATCCAGAACATTTTCCGGTGCCAAAATAGGACTTCCCATATATAAATCTTTACCTCCGGACCATTCCGGAACTCCTCGTGACGTCCGGGATCTCATCCGGGACTCCGAACAACTTTCGGTTAACCGCATACGAATATCTCTACAACTCTAGCGTAACTGAACCTTAAGTGTGTAGACCCTACGGGTTCGGGAGACATGCAGACATGACCGAGACGACTCTCCGGTCAATAACCAACAGCGGGATCTGGATACCCATGTTGGCTCCCACATGTTCCACGATGATCTCATCGGATGAACCACGATGTCGAGCATTCAATCAATCCCGTATACAATTCCCTTTGTCAATCGGTACGTTACTTGCCTGAGATTCGATCGTCGGTATCCCAATACCTTGTTCAATCTCGTTACCGGCAAGTCACTTTACTCGTACCGTAACGCATGATCCTGTGGCTAACTCCTAAGTCACATTGAGCTCATTATGATGATGCATTACCGAGTGGGCCCAGAGATACCTCTCCGTCATACGGAGTGACAAATCCCAGTCTCGATTCGTGCCAACCCAACAGACACTTTGGGAGATACCTGTAGTGCACCTTTATAGCCACCTAGTTACGTTGTGACGTTTGGTACACCCAAAGCATTCCTACGGTATCCGGGAGTTGCACAATCTCATGGTCTAAGGAAATGATACTTGACATTAGAAAAGCTCTAGCAAACGAACTACACGATCTTGTGCTATGCTTAGGATTGGGTCTTGTCCATCACATCATTCTCCTAATGATGTGATCTCGTTATCAATGACATCCAATGTCCATGGTCAGGAAACCATAACCATCTATTGATCAACGAGCTAGTCAACTAGAGGCTTACTATGGACATGTTGTGGTCTATGTATTCACACATGTATTACGGTTTCCAGTTAATACAATTATAGCATGAACAACAGACAATTATCATGAACAAGGAAATAAAATAATAACCATTTTATTATTGCCTCTAGGGCATATTTCCAACATAAAAAACTAACTTCCTTGCTAATGCATGTCAATTATTAGCAGATCAGAGCAAATAATTACATCACAACTGAAGACAGAGTTGTGAGAAGGTGTTAAATTAAAATTGATCCATGCTTTCATTGGCAGCGACGTCCCCCCAGCTCTGTCTAAATCAACAAGGCATGTTGGGAAAAAGTAGCTGTCTGGAGCATGCAACATTCCGATCATTTTGTGCAGTTCCACTAAAATAGAGCTGAGCGTCCCTGTTCCAAAGGTATTAAGTGTGATTACGATAATAGAGGACTGCTGATGAAACAATAAACAGACAAATAGAAGCTGGTCACCTCTGCAGTCTTCCTTAAGACTAACTAGTTGGAGAAGATTAGGCTCGGAGTTGGATGAGGAGGATATAGCAAAACCAATCTCCCTTTGTGCAGTCGCACTGAAATGTAGAGACGTTGCCCGTGTGACATTTTAGTACAACTGCACAAAACACTCTTAAGAAAAAAGTGATTTGTGCAGTTCACCAAAAGGTCGCAATAGCATCGAGTAGAAAGGAAACAATTACTGTCCAATAACAGTTGATGACACATGCGACAACAAAAAAGAAGCATATTCCTTGTCCTAAGGGAAGATAACAACATGGTTGTTTTTGTCTAAAACGGTATGAGGACGAGAATGCAATATGGAAAGTACGTCGGACGAGCTACGTTTTGGGCAAAGAACTATGGAAGATCCACATGCAGCGACGTGGGAAGACGGGCAGTGGAGCAAGGCCAGAGGGGATACCTGGAGGTCATCGGGATGTAACTAGTTGCGCGGCGGCGGGCGGAATCTGCGAGCAGGTGGCGTAGGCCCTGCTGCGCCGGAGCTTGGTCAGAGAGAACGGCGTGTACCGCAGATCGGGACGTGCTGCCTCGGCGCCGTCAAACGGAGAAACGATGCACTTCCTCCCTTTCCCCCGGCGGACGGGATGCAGCCGGATCAGTGACCAACGGTGAGAGAGAGAGGCCACCGCAGCCTTGTGTGAGATACTCTAAAGAGCGACAAACGAGGCAGGCAGGCTCCATTGTATATAGTGAGCAGACTACCTTTTTCTCCATAAAAATCGTTTTATATTCTGTGTACGTGCCATTGAGCGCTATAACTTTATTTAAAAATAACGCGGCAACGCGTCAAGTCGAACTTTGTTTCGTGCACGCGTGGTACACGACCTCCCTAGGTAAACAACCGCTACAGGCGTTCAAATTATCACGTGGGCTGCCATTTCGTAAAGAAATGAGCTCCACCGTGTACCCGCGCGGGTGTGGCTGGGCACGAAGCGTGAGTACGTGCACGGTGCACCTATTCTCTTCTTGTATACGTACACCACCTACGTGGGGTTGTGTGAGAGAGATACAAACCTAGAGAGATATAGTGTGTGGGTTCTTGAGAGTTTTTGGGGGGGGGGTCAATCAAAAAATGTAACATATGCAATGTGTGTGAAATAGAGTCCTGGATATAACATATGTATAGAGGGGGGATCCACGAGAAGAGAGTGGAGGTATCATTGGCCTGAGGTGTCCATAGAACCGAAGAGAGGGATGATGTGTGTGTGTGTGCGCGCGCGATCGATAAAGAGTGCCATCGAATTTGTGTGTGCCCACGTCAAAGATATAGAGTGACTCGCCTACTGGAACGTGGGATGCGCCTCCCCACTATATATAGAGAGGTGATGGCTGCTTGTTTTCTGGGCACGTGCGTGTGAGAGACAGGTCAGAAGGCATGCACGAATGATGAGGGGGACGATGTGGCTGTGGTAAGCAGACGTAACTACATAGGAAGATCAATCGCCCTTTGTTAGAGAAAGGAGAGACATAACTTGTGAGGTACGTCGATCGATGGGGGGGGGTAGTTAAAGTCGATCTAGGTATATGTTGGGAGATCGATCGGTATACATGCATGTGTATGTTAGAAGCAAATGAGGCACGAGGAGAAGGATAGAGAGAGAGGGATGCATGTAGGAGGTGGTACGAGAGGCATACTATATCGAGGGGGGAGGAGTGTGCAAGTACGAGAACGATGAAAAGAGTGGTGGGAGTGAGGCATGGACGGTGACAAGAGAAGAGGGAAAGCTTGTGTTTGTCCTAGGCACACCTGGCTAGAGAGGCATATCGATCGATGTGTGCCATAAAGAAGGAGCTGGGGGGCCTACACACACCGTGGGTGAACGACCTAAAGTGAAAAGACGAATTTGCGCGATGGAGCTAGAGAATGCTGAGAGAGGGTGAGAGGGATGCGGGCGTGTGCATGCACAAGAGAAAGTTAGCGCTAGCTACAAAGATAAGAGGGTTGTGTGGGTGTAAAAGACGAATAGAGATCATATATACTTCATTATAAAAAGCGAATTCGGATATTTCAAGAATTTATCATAGTGTTTCAAACCGACGCATGTGTGAATATATATAACGGTGATACACATGGTGTGGTTATGAACATGTTATACTACATTTAATATATTTTATCTCTACTCTTATAAAAAAACGGAGTTGTTGATGATGGTGAGCCTGCCATCCTGCATTATAGGCCGTTCGATTTATATCTGGCGGATAGCAAGGAAACTATGATGGTTGAAGTTGGCAACAATCATGATTGTAGATTCTTGCAAGGAAACGAATTCAAATTTAGTTCGAATTGCAGCGGTAGTATAGACATTTGGAATGCACTAAAATGTTGGTATGAGTAGGTTACATGCATTATACAGCAAGCGAAAAAATTTAATCGGACATAACATGGATTCATACTCCCTCCTTCCATCTATATAGGGCGTAATGAGATTTTTAAGACCGCCTTTTACTATTGACAAGATTAATAGTACATGACATGCACAATGTGAAAATTATATCACTCAAAGAACCTTTCACAGACGAATTTAACGGTGTGCTTTGTGTAAGTTGCATGTCATATATCATTGCTCTAATATTTGGTCAAAGTTAATATCGAAAAACGCATTAGGCCCTACATAGATGGAAGGAGGGAGTAGCTTTGAATAGCATTTGTATAGTAAAACGGGGCAAGGCTCTCTCTTTGTGTGGTGTGAATAGTTTTATTTTTTTCGTTTTCTTTTTGGTTGAGGGAAGTGCGAATTGATTTGGTACGTACAAGTACAATATTACTACACGTTAGGCTTGTCCCTAAAATTCAACCCGCGTCTTGTTATATCCCGAAAATTCAGATATCGTGCTCCCAAAACTGGCGCCTTCACAACCCGCGCCTTGCTATCCCGAAATTACAACGCGCGCGAAAACTCCCTTCAGCTGCCAAATCCCGACACGCGAAATCCCCCTTCTAACCCTGAGCCGAAAGGGCCGCTAGTTCAAATCGGTGGGGTGTACTTTTGTAACACACCCTACATTTTGGACAAGCGCGTCCCTAAGTCATGCTTCACCCCCTGCCATTGCCCCCTTTTCACCATTTGAAATCCCAGGCCGCCATAACCTCTCTGCTCCAGCCGCGAAACCCCACCCTCCTCCGTCCGCCACGTCACCACTGCCCAGCCGGAGCCTCTTCCCCGACGACGTCGTCCACCGCAACAGCTCGACGTCCCTCGTCCACCTCCTCGGATGAGGATCCGTCGTCCATCTCGCCGTCCCGCCGGTTCAGCCGCCCCGTCCTCCACCTCCAAGGAGCTGCTCCGACGATCGCCACAGCGCCGCCTTAACCTGCTCCACCGGAACCGCAGCATCCTCACCGACTCCTCAGACGAAGCCGAGGCCTACTCGGTGCCACCAAAGAGGTTGTACACTCATCGCATCGCATCTTCTCCTTAACTCGACCTCCCGGCACCGATGGTGCTCCATACCGCACCCCCATGGAGCGGCTACCTTGAAGCCGGCGCCGCGGGCGACATCTCCACGGTGGCTCTCCCCCAGTGCGAGGCCCCTTCGGCGGCGGCGTCCATACCAGCCGGATCTGCTGCTGCTACTCTGGCTCTCGCACGCTCGCTCGCGCTGCTGCTGCTCCGGCTCTCGCTCGACCGCTCACTCGCCCAGCTACTGCTGCTGCTCTCCCCCTCGCTCGTGCTACTGCTCTGCTCCGATTAAGCCACACTTCAGTCGACTGAATCAACTTTTGGGTCAGTCGATTTTCAGGGGTTGGGGGGCTCGCCGGAGTTAAGGAAGAACCACCCGCAGCGGGGACGGGGGCTCGCCGGAGAGGTACCCCACTATCTATCTTAGGGTTCAAGGTGGGGGCGGGGGGCCTAGAGGGCTGGCCGAGCCGGCGGTGGCGAGTTGTTTCGGGGCGGCGAGGCGGCGCTGGGGCCGGCGGTTCGCCCGGTGGTGGCTGGCGGCTCAGGGGGGTGCAGGTTGAAGATGAACTGCAGGCCCTCCCTAAACTGCATGTCAAGTGCCTCTCTGCTACCATTGCATTCAGTTTCGACAGTAGCATTCAGATTCCACAGTAAATTTCAGTTTCGGCAGTTAAGTTCAGAGTCAACAGTTTTTACCTCATCTGTTGTAGTCAGGTGGTTTTTGGTGATGTTAATTTTACATCCATTTCACATCATCTATTGGATATGCTATTAGAATCCCACTTGAGATTGACGATGTCTGTCTTTTGCTGCTTCAGCCTTGACGTCTTACGGCTCACCGGAGCTGCTCCAACGACAGAACGATCCATCACCACAGAGCAGTGCCCTGGACGCCGTCTACAGATTCCTCAGATCTTCCTCCACACCTCCGATAGCCACCTCTGCCTCAACTGCTTCAGCGACCAACCCAATGATGCTGAGGTCGACACGGCTACGGCAAAGAGGTTGTACACTTGGTGCATCACTTATTACTATACATTCACGTCGATCCATTAGGGCTATTTTGGTTCAACGGAAAACGTCGATCCACTGGTTGTTACCATCACTCTAAATTTCTGCATGCTCTCCTTACATAATCTCACCATATTTTTTTGTATGCATGTCAGATATTGTACACAGTCATGCTGAACATGTAGAGAAAAAGAGAAGAGTTTTGCGCGGCAATACATTGTCATGCAGACATCGCTCCATGGTGGGTTCAATGGCAAACCCTCCCCACCCCTCTCCAGATTGTAATCCAGAGGAAGATATCTGTTCTGAGGCGGATTCAGACGCCGCCGACCACTCCTATTTACCCCCCAAGGTGTTTGCTCTACCTTGGCATGATGATGTTAGTCATATCATGCATATGTTGCCTTGCAGTGCCTACTTTTGACATCATATATGTCAACTGCTTAGTTTAGACATGTTCTGTAATGCCACCTGTTTAGTTTCTATATCATATATGGGAATTATGCAGTCTCATGTCTTTTAGCTAGCCATAATATATGTGAAATGTGCAATGCCATCCTGTTTAACCAGGCATCATATATTCGAATGATATCTTGCCCATCCTTTTCTTCATTACATTTCCATTTGTCGACAATGTTTGTACATTAAAATACTCTTCCTGTGAATCAGCCATTTGGGTGGGAGATGGAAATATCTGGAGTGAAAACAAGGCCTTCACAGCAGACAGTGCTACCTGTCGAAGCAGATCTCTTGTTGGGTCCCGATAGCTCCTCAGAGATGGATTCAGAGACAGATGACCAGTCCTATTCCCCCACTGAGGTGTATGCTCTAACTTGGCACGATTATACTGCTCATATCATGCATACGGTGTCTTGCATTGCATAGTTTAGACATCATATACACAATATTCAACACCATGTTCTTAGTTCAGACATCATATCGAATGCCCTCTGTTTAGCATATAAATCACATATGTGAATTAAATGATGCGATCCTGATTGCTTAGATAACATGTAGGTGAATTATGTCATGCGATCCTGTTTAGTTATTCATCATATCTTTAAATTATGTTATGCTATGCTATCCAGTTTAGATAGACATCATATATGTGAAATTATGTCATGCTAACCATTTTAGTTAAACAATATACATGTCAACTATTTCATGCCCTCTTTTTTCCACACTATCTATTGCATCTGTTTCTCATATAATGTCTATACATTCAACTATGTTTCCTGTTTATCAGCCATTTGAATTGGAGCGGGTGATGCCAGTATCTAGCGGATTAAAAACACGGTTTTCAAATAAAACAGTGCTACCTCTTGGTAGAGATAGCAGCCCGGTTGTACATGCACAAGAACCAGCCCTACCACACATAACCCAAACTCTCGCAGATTGTACCCCTACTGCGATGGACAGAGAACCAGCTTCACCCAATCTAACCCCAACCCTAGCCGATAGTAACCCAGTTCCCGTTGACACGGCACCATCTCCACCACAGAGCTCCCAAAGAAGAGCACTTAGTAAGGTAGCTCCAGTGCCCAAAGGGCCAGTACTATCACGGCGAACCCCAACTCCACCAATTAGTACGCCTATTCCTGTGGAGGAAGCACAACCAGGTAGTCATAGTTTAGCATCTATCGCATTTGATGTTGTTAAATCGTATGTGCGTATCTTCCCATCTTGGAAATATTATACTGAAGATGAAGGAAAATGCCAGTTGCAGGTGTTTGTCCAGGAGTTATGTGTAAGTAATGTTATTCATGGCAATTACTTTGCTTCGTCCCATACATCCTACCTCCATGATGGTTATGATACAGCAAATTTTCCCATTTTTCTCTATAGAGAAGGACCGATTTGGAAACTCAGTATGAGGTAACCTGTGCTAATACCTCTACTATGTTCAAGAATGCTTGGTGGCAGTATCGGAATTACCTGAAGAAAACGTACTTCACCGGCAAAGAAACTCATCAAATTCCCTTACATTCTCCTGAGACACATTTACTGGACGATGACTGGGAACGCCTTGTTCTGTACTGGTCCCGAACCAAGAATGTGGTAAGGTCTATGAGCTCATTTTCTATTTTTAAGTATTATATTCTCGCGTCTTACTGTACTCTGTTCATGTAGAACAAGTGCCTAAACCTGAAGAACAATTGTTCTAATTTAAGATTCCATTGCTATCATAGTTCAAAAAAGCGCTAGGCGTTAATTGTGCATTTTGCCACCGACTTGCGCTTTACTGACCAAAGCGCATGCTTATGCGCAGTTATGCACAGATTATGCGTAGTTATGCGCAATGCGTTTTGCCAACGCCTAGAGCCTAGGCGTGCTTAAGCGCTCGCTTAGGCGCGCCTTTTTAAACTATGATTGCTTTGCTCTTGTATCACTGTATTTACTCATATAAACTGATTTTTAAATTGAAGGATCCAATCAAAACTCCAATGGCACAGCAGGTATGTTCACGCATGTTTCTTTAACAGGTTTGCTCTTATCAATAGCTCTGTTGATTTCAATTTCAATTGTGTATGCAGTTGACTTTCATATCATGCACATTACTAGCATCACAACAGAGCCAATGGTGTTGTTGTACATGTAGACCCGTGGTACCCATCTGAAATCTTGTTGTGCCGTGTAGTTTCCCACGCTTTGTATTCTTTCACTGCTGCTTTGTCTTGAACTGATATGATTTGAACCGTGTCTCTATTTTGATTTGGCAAGACAATGCAGTGACCATAGGACATAGATATATGTTTGTTTGATGCTTTTATTATATACTAGTACTTGGCAATAGAAGACTTGGTAGTTTAATCCTGTCCACCTTACTAATGAACTGGTTCACCGAAATGAGTTTCATATACTAGTACATGCTAAACTTGTTATGTGTCTGCTTATTTCTTCTTTTAGAATGCTGACAGAATATTGGGGAAGAGTGCCTTATTAAGCAATGGTAAAGGAAGTAATGCAGATAAGGTTTAGGATAGTGACACATCCTTGTTGGTCTCCAACAAAGCTGATAAAACAGCTAAGGAAGACTATCTTGAAGACAGCGAGACAACCCCAAAGTCCTGTCTTGGTTTAGTGTTCGAGTTACTGGCCACTACCGCTTGCACAAGCTATTCAAACTCACTGTCTGAATCAGTTCGGTTTCCTGAGTCTCAACTACAAGCTGAAAGACATCGATCAGCTGTGCTGCGACAAGAAGTGGAAGGACTGCGGAAGTCCCTGGAGCATTCAGATGCATACTTTCTGGTGCAACAGCAAGCGTTGGAGGATTTTAACGCCAAACAGGACAAAGCTAATCAGCTTGCTAAGCTTATTGCCAGCATGGTGGATACCCAGGATAACGTTTCTTGAGCTCTTCTGAAGTTGTTTCAGTTATGCTCTTGTTTTGCTGCCGCGTTTATTTGCACTGGTGGCCAATTTTGACAGCCAGTGTATGTAATGTGCTGCTTTGTTCCCTATATTTGCACTGGTGCTGAACTTTGATGCCCAGTGGATGTAATATGTGTAATAGCGGTAATAGGCTAGCGTTAATTGCTTGCTTATTTATTTCCTTATTGTCTTGTTTAGTTGTTTGCTTGTAGTCACTGCAGTTCTTTTTCTGTTTTTTTCTAGTGGCCACAATAGCCTATTTTGGTAACTAGGCCAAAATAATCATGGCAACACACGGACTGTTGTAACCATGGGACTCCTGCAGGCCGTATGATCCATGGGCCTTCGTCCGGCCGTAGGATCCATCGGCCTTCTATACGGGCCTTAGGGTCCATGGGCCTTCTACGGGCCGTAGGGTCCATGGGCCTTCTACAGGCCGTATGATCCATGGGCCTTCTACGGGCCGTACTATCCATGGGCCTCATACGGGCCGTAGGATCCATGGGACTTCTACGGGGCGTATCATCATTTCGCCAATCATGGGCCGTACTATTCGTGGACCATAACGGGCCGTTAATAGGCCGTATTTGATAACTCTACGAAAACAGCCCAACGGGTTTTTCTTGACATGAAAACAGCCCAACGTATTAACGGTCCGCAAACGGGCCGACTGTAACACAGGCTGAATTTGGCCCAAAAGCAGAAAATGACAGTAACGGGCCATATGTAACCGAATGCTGCAAATGAGCCCAAGAATCAATGGGCCCTGAGAAGGCCGAAAGATAACTTGGGCTGGAAACGGCCCAATGGAATAATTGGCCGTTAATGGGTATAAAGTGATACACTGTTCATTACGGGCCAGTTTCACCACGGGCCATTAATGGGCCAAGAGTTACAAAGGTCCTCAGATGGGCCGAAAGAAGTCATGGGCCACACATTGGCCGGAAGTTAAAACGGGCTGAATCATATTGGATGGACCAGATGACGCTACTGGGCCTAATTCGGATAGGGCGTAACGGGCCCTGGGTTAGCGGGCTGTAAATGGGCTACATGCGAACAGGCCGTTAACACGCTTTCCGTGGGCCGGCCCGCCACCTTTTGACCAAGTCAAACGGGCCGACCTTTTCACAGGAATGGGCCTCTGTTGGGCCGTGCCACGTGTCACCGTATCATAGGCGCCTTCGGTCCAATGAGCGGATGACATCTGTCCCAATGGTGAGCCGACACGTGTTTCCTCCAGCCAATGATGATTTTACACATGGAAAATCCCCATTGGTCGGGGCTGTTAACGGGTTATCGGATCCAAAACCCGACCCGATAGCTTAACGGCGTTCCGTTATGGTGGATGCCACGTGTCGGTCACCCTTGACGAAAGCACTTCTGTGACGCGCGATTTATCGTCATGGAAGTGGACACTTCCATGATGATAATTTTGGCAATGTCATGGAACACTTCTACGACAGCACAGGTATGACTATCTTGATTCTGTCATAAATTTGTCAAGGATGTACATGCATGACAGAAAACGCGACCTACTATGACAAACACGTATCATCACGGAAGTGTATTTTTTGTAGTGTTGGATAAGCCTTCCACTTATGATTAACCCCTCTCGTAAGCATCCGCAACTATGAAAGAAGAATTAAGGTAAACCTAACCGTAGCGTGAAACATATGGATCCAAATTAGCCCCTTACGAAGCAACGCATAAACTAGGATTTAAGCTTCTGTCACTCTAGCAACCCATCATCTACTTATTACTTCCCAATGCCTTCCCCTAGGCCCAAATAATGGTGAAGTGTCATGTAGTCGACCTTCACATAACACCACTAGAGGAGGGACAACATACATCGCATCAAAATATCAAACGAATACCAAATTCAAATGATTACTTATAACAAGACTTCTCCCATGCCCTCAGGAACAAACGTAACTACTCACAAGGTATATTCATAAACATAATCAGAAGATTATTAATTATCATTAAGGATCTGAACATATTATCTTCCACCAGATAAACCAACTAGCATCAACTACAAGGAGTAATCAACACTACTAGCAACCCACAGGTACCAATCTAAGGTTTTGGGACCAAGATCGAATACAAGAGATGAACTAGGGTTTGAGAGGAGATGGTGCTGGTGAAGATGTTGATGGAGATTGACCCTCCCTTGATGAGAGGATCGATGTTGATGATGATGGAGATGATTTCCACCTCCTGGAGGGATGTTTCCCCGGTAGAATAGCTCCGTCGGAGCACTAGATTGGTTCTGCCCAAGTTCCGCCTCGAGACGGCGGCGCTTCATCCCAAAAGCTTCCTTATGATTTTTTCCAAGGTAAAATACACCATATAGCAGAAGATGGGCACCGGAGGCCTGCCAGTGGGCCCACAAGGTCAGGGGGCGCGCCCAGGGGGTAGGGCGCGCCCTCCACCCTTCTGGCTGGCTGGTGGCCCCACTGGTATTTTCTTCGCCCAATATTTTTTATTAATTCCAAAAACATGCTCTGTGAAGTTTCAGGACTTTTGAAGTTGTGCAGAATAGGTCTCTAACATTTGCTCTTTTTCCAGTCCAGAATTCCAGCTGCCAGCATTCTCCTTCTTCATGCAAACCTTGTAAAATCAGAGAGAATAGCCATAAATATTGTGATATAATATGTAATAACATCCCATAATGCAATAAATATTGTCATAAAAGCGTGATGCAAAATGGGCGTGTCAACTCCCCCAAGCTTAGGTCTCGATTGTCCTCAAGCGAAAGCTGATATCGATAAATATGTCCACATGTTTAGAGATAGAGGTGTCGATAAAAATAAAATACGGACATGAGGGCATCATGATTATCTTTAGAACAGCAACATATATTGCCATATAATTTCTTATGATAAAGTAACAATTCATTCACAAGGCAAAGTATGAATCAGAAACTTCATTGAGAACTAACAAACTATGATCTCAGTAAATGAAGCAATTGCAATTTATCATAACATCGGAAATAGTCAATATAAGAGCTTTTCAGCAAGTCCACATACTCAACTATCATATAATCTTTCACAATTGCTAACACTCATGCGATACTTATGGGTACAAAGTTTCAATCGGATACAGAGAAAGACAGGGGCTTATAGTTTTGCCTCCCAACTTTTTACCTCAAGGGTAATGTCAACAATAATACTTTATGAAAACCCACATCCGAGTGGATATAAATATCCGGATCTTTCCAACAGATAGACCTTGCCAAACTAAGAAGTATAGAAAGGAAAGGTGATGATCACCATGACTCTTGTAAGGGTAGGAGATAAAAGTAAAAGATAGGCCCTTCGCAGAGGGAAGCAGGTGTTGTCATGCGCTTTTTATGGTTGGATGCATAAAATCTTAATGCAAAAGAACGTCACTTTATATTGCCATTTGTGATAAGGACCTTTATTATGCAGTCCGTCACTTTTATTTCTTCCATATCACAAGTTCGTACAAAGCTTATTTTCTTCACACTAGTAGATCATACATATTTAGAGAGAGCAATTTTTATTGCTTGCACCGATGACAACTTACTTGATGGATCTTACTCAATCCATAGGTAGGTACGATGGACTCTCATGGCAAAACTAGGTTTAGGGATGTTTGGAAGCACAAGTAGTATCTCTACTTGGTGCAAAGAATTTGGCTAGCATGAGGGGGAAAGGCAAGCTCAACATGTTGGATGATCCATGACAATATAACTTCTATTCAGATATAAGCGAACATAACTCATTATGTCGTCTTCCTTGTCCAACATCAACTTTTTAGCATGTCATATTTTAATGAGTGCTCACAATTACAAAAGAGTCCAATATAGTATATTGATATGTGAGGCCTCTCTTTCTTTTTTACTTCCTATTAATTGCAACAACAACCAAAACTATGTTTGTCAACTCTCAATAAATTTTATTCATCATACCCTTTATATGTGAAGTCATTACTCTCCATAAGATCTATATATGATCCTTTTTTATTTCTTTCTTTTTATTTAATTCCCTCAAGATCATAGCAAGAAAGCGAAGCCGTTTACTCAAAACTACTCTTTATTATATACCTCACGGACTCGATTACATAGAGGGAACATAAAGCAAAACTCAAAGCTAGAACATACTAAAAACTTTATTCTACTAGATCAAGATATAACCAAAAGGATCGAAATAAGAAAAACGATAAAGATAAAGATGTGATGGTGATACGATACTGGGGCACTCCCCCAAGCTTGGCAGTTGCCAAGGGGATTTCCCATACCCATGTAATTAAATCTCTTTCTTCAGAGGTGGTGATGATGGTTTCTTCTTCTCCAACTGGCGTCAGGGGATAAAATTTTCCTCCCTTAGCTCCTTATTATCAAGCTCAAGCTTCAATATCTTTTTCCATAATGCCACCTTGCTGTCCTGCGAAAAACGTGATGCGATAGATCGGACCTTAGGGAGGCTTGACTTCTTGAACTCCACATGCATATCACCAAGTTGGGGTAGTGGATCGTCCTCTTCATTGGAACTTGTCTCCTCCTTCCCCTTTGGCTCATAGTCTTCTTCTTCATATAGTTTAAACATCCCCATATACTTTTGGGTTTGTGATATAATCAACCATGTAGCTTTCTCCCTCTGAATCTTGGGATGACATCTTGCTCCTAATCTGCTGCAGAAACAACTCAAAAGAAAACAGGAAATTTTTGCGTGGTACGATGGTCAAAACCTTCGGGAGATTATATAATGAATTTTTACCAACCAAATGAAGTATTCTGCAAGAAAACAGAGTCCGGAGGGCACACGAGGTAGCCACAAGGTGGGGGGGTGAGCCCAGGGAGTAGGGCGCGCCCTCCACCCTTGTGGTGGCCTCTTGTCTCTTTCGGAACACTTTTAATTTTCCTAATTTTTTAAATATTCCAAAACGGAGAAAATTTATCATTGGAAACGTTATGGAGTCGGTTTACTTACCATACCACATACCTATTCCTTCCAGAGTCTGAAACGTTTTGCAAAGTGTCACTTATGTACTCCTCCGGTGTTACGGTATCAATTATATTGGTATCAACATTTATGTGAGTACTTGAGATATAATGTTTGAGTCTTTGAACGTTTACCACCTTCAGATTTTTACCTTCGGCATTGTTGACTTTTATGGCACCGGAATGATAGACCTCCTCGATAATGTAAGGGCCTTCCCATTTAGAGAGAAGCTTTCCTGCAAAAAATCTTAAACGAGAGTTGTATAGCAAAACATGATCACCTACATTAAACTCCTGCTTTTGTATCCTTTTGTCATGCCATCTTTTAACTTTTTCTTTAAACAACTTGGCATTCTCATAGGCTTGGGTTCTCCATTCATGAAGTGAGCTAATGTCAAATAACCTCTTCTCACCGGCAAGTTTGAAATCATAGTTGATCTCTTTAATAGCCCAATATGCCTTACTTTCTAGCTCAAGAGGTAAGTGACATGCTTTTCCATAAAGCATTTTATATGGAGACATACCCATAGGATTCTTATAAGCAGTTCTATAAGCCCACAAAGCATCATCAAGTTTCTTAGACCAATTCTTTCTAGATCTATTAATAGTCTTTTGCAAAATTAATTTAATTTCTCTATTCCTCAATTCTACTTGACCACTAGACTGAGGATGATATGGAGATGCAATTCTATGATTAACATCATATTTAGCAAGAATTTTATGGAAAGCACCAAGAATAAAATGTGAACCACCATCAGTCATTAAATATCTAGGGACTCCAAACGTCGGAAAAATAACTTCTTTAAGCATCTTAATAGAAGTGTTATAATCAGCACTACTAGTTTGATTAGCTTCTACCCACTTAGTAACGTAATCGACTGCAACTAAAATATGTGTATACCCATTAGAGGAAGGAAGAGGTCCCATATAATCAAAACCCCAAACAACAAATGGTTCAATAACAAGTGAATAATTCATAGGCATTTCCTGACGTCTAGTAATATTACCAATCCTTTGGTATTCATCACAAGATAAGACAAACTTACGGGCATCTTTAAAGAGAGTGGGCCAATAGAAACTGGATTGCAATACCATATGTGCAGTTCTAGCTATCTCCAGCATGGTGTCCTCCGTAAGCTTCGGAGTGGTACTTGTGTAGGATCTGTTCCTGTTCATACTCAGGTACACAACGTCTAATAACACCATCTACTCCTTCTTTATAAAGGTGTGGATCATCCCAAAAGTAATGTCTTAAATCATGGAAAAACTTTTTCTTTTGCTGATATGTGAAACTAGGTGGTATAAATTTAGCAACAATATAATTAACATAATCAACATACCATGGAGCATTACGAGAAGCATTTATGAAATTAATTGCTCATCAGGAAAGCTATCATCAATAGGTAGTGGGTTATCAAGGACATTTTCTAACCTAGACTAGTTGTCTGCAACGGGGTTCTTAGCTCCCTTTCTATCAATAATATGCAAATCAAATTCTTGTAGCAAGAGAACCCATCTAATAAGTCTAGGCTTAGCATCTTTCTTTTCCATAAGATATTTAATAGTGGCATGATCTGTGTGAACAGTTACTTTGGAATCAACAATATAAGGTCTAAACATATCACATGCAAAAACAACTACTAAAAATTCTTTCTCAGTAGTAGCATATTTCTCTGGGCACTGTTTAGAGTTTCACTAGCATACTGGATAACATTTAATTTCTTATCAACTCTTTGTCCTAGAACAACACCAACAGCATAATCACTAGCATCACACATAATTTCAAAGGGTAAATTCCAATCAGGTGGCTGAACAATAGGCGCAGAAATCAAGGCTTTCTTAAGTATTTCAAATGCTTCTACACAGTCATCATCAAAAACATAAGGAACGTCTTTTTGTAAGAGATTAGTGAGAGGCCTAGAAATTTTAGAGAAGTCTTTAATAAACCTGCTATAGAAACCAGCATGACCAAGGAAACTTCTTATACCTTTGATATCATTGGGACACGACATCTTTTCAATAGCATCCACTTTAGCTTTATCAACTTCAATACCTCTTTCAGAAATTTTATGCCCCAAGACTATACCTTCATTTACCATAAAGTGGCACTTCTCCCAATTCAAGAGAAGGTTAGTTTCTTCACATCTCTGCAAAACTTGATCAAGGTTGCTTAAGCAATCATCAAAAGAAGTTCCGTAAACGGAGAAATCATCCATGAAAACCTCAACAATCTTTTTCACAAAAGTCTGAGAATATAGCAGTCATACATCTTTCAAAGGTAGCAGGTGCATTGCATAAACCAAAAGGCATACGTCTATAAGCAAAGGTACCAAAAGGGCAAGTAAAAGTGGTTTTCTCTTGATCTTCTTTTGACATAGGTATTTGAGAGAAACCAGAATAACCATCTAGAAAGCAAAAATGTGTATGTTTAGACAGTCTTTCTAGCATTTGATCAATAAAAGGTAGAGGGTAATGATCTTTTCTAGTAGCTTTATTTAATTTGTGGAAATCAATTACCATTCTATAACCTGTAACAATTCTTTGAGGAATCAATTCATTCTTATCATTAGGAACAAAAGTAATACATCCCTTCTTAGGGACACAATGAACAGGACTTACCCATTGACTATCAGCAGTAGGATAAATTATACCTACCTCTAGGAGCTTTAGTATTTCATTTCTTACCACTTCTATCATCTTAGGATTTAACCTTCGTTGATGATCAACAACTGGTTTAGCATCTTTCTCCAATTTAATTTTGTGCTGACATAGAGTGGGACTAATGCTCTTAAGATCATCAAGATTATATCCAATAGCAGCACGGTGCTACTTCAGAGTTTTCAATAATTTAATTTCTTCATGCTCTGAAAGGTTAGCACTAATAATAACATGATGTATCTTCTTTTCATCAAGATAAGCATATTTCAGAGTATCAGGTAATTTTTTAAGCTCAAACACGGTATCACCCTTAGTTGGAGGAGGATCCCAAGGATTTCAACAGACAAATTGTGTTTCAAAATAGGTCCTTGTTTAAATAATACTTCATCTATTTCTCTTCTTTCATTCATAAACATATCATTTTCATGGTCCAGCAAATATTGTTCTAAAGGATTATTAGGAGGCACGACAATAGAAGCAAGACCAACAATTTCATCTTTACTAGTAACTTCTCATGGGGTTGTCTATGAAATTTAGAGAAGTTAAAATCATGAGATATATCTCCCAAAACAACAATAACAATCTTTCTCGTAGTCTATCCTGGCATTAACAGTATTCAAGAAGGGTCTACCAAATATAATGGGACAAAAATTATCTTGTGGGGAACCAAGAACAAGAAAATCAGTAGGGTATTTCATCTTCCCACACAAGACTTCGACATCTCTAACGATCACAATTGGTGATATAGTATCTCTATTACCGAGCTTAATAGTGACATGAATATCTTCTATCTCAGCAGGTGCTTTATCAATCATAATTTATTTATATAATGTGTAAGGAATAGCACTCACACTAGCACCCACATCACATAAGCCATGGTAACAATGATCTCCAATTTTAACAGAAACAACAGGCATGCAAACAATAGGTGTATGTTTATCTTTAGTATCAGGTTTAGCAATTCTAGCAGCTTCGTCACAGAAGTAAATAACATGCCCATCAATATTATCAACCAAGAGATCTTTAACCATAGCAATACTAGGTTCAACTTTAATTTGTTCATAGGGTGTATGTGTTTTAGTATTACTTTCATGAACCACAGTTGAAGCTTTAGCATGATCCTTTATTCTAACAGGGAATGGCAGTTTCTCTATATAAGCAGTAGGAATAATAGGATCAACATTGTAAGTAATAGTTTCTTCTTCAACTTTAACAGGTTCAGCTACTTTAACTTCAATGGGGGGGATGATATTTAAACCACTTCTCCTTAGGGAGATCAACATGAGTAGCAAAAGATTCACAAAAATAAGCTACTATCTCAGAGTTAAGTCCATTTTTAGTGCTAAAATGATGGAAAGCATCGGTATCCATAAAAGATTTAACACAATCGAACATCCAATAAATTCCATTTGAATTCAATATCCTTCTTCATATAGGAACCATTACAAGAAGTATCGAGCATGGATCGATCATTATGAAAAAGCCAAGCATAAATTTTCTGAATAATAATTTCTCTTGAGAGCTCATGATTGGGGCATGAATATAACATTGACTTAAGCCTCCACCAAGCTTGAGCGATACTTTCTCCTTCACGAGGCCAAAAATTATAGATATAATTCCGATCACGATGAACCAGATGCATAGGATAAAACTTCTGATGAAATTCCAATTTCAATCGGTTGTAGTTCCATGATCCAATATCATCCAATAGCCTATACCATGTCAATGCCTTTCCCTTCAAAGATAAAGGGAAGACCTTCTTCTTGACAACATCCTCGGGAATACCTGCAAGCTTAAATAATCCACAAACTTCATCCACATAGATTAGGTGCATATCAGGATGTAATGTTCCATCTCCTGCATGAGGATTAGCTAGCAGTTTCTCTACCATACCCGAAGGAATTTCATAATAAATATTTTCAGTAGGTGCAGTAGGTTGAGGAGTAACTAATTGTGGTTTCGGTCAACGTGAAGATACCCCAAACAAACCCCTCAAAGGATTATTTTCCATATTAACAAGTGACAGTAAATTTTAGCATATTGTCGCCGAGCCTGATGCCATGGGGTTCCACGAGGTCCCCGCAAAATTTCACGCGTCCGTGCCCCTACCAGCTGAAGACCCACAAGTATAGGGGATCTATCGCGGTCCTTTTGATAGGTAAGAGTGTCGAACCCAACGAGGAGCAGAAGGAAATGAAAAGTGGTTTTCAGCAAGGTATTCTCTGCAAGCAATGAAATTATCGGTAACAGATAGTTTTGTGATAAGGTAAATCATAATGGGTAACAAGTAAATAAAGTAACTAAGGTGCAGCAAGGTGTCCCAATCCTTTTTGTAGAAAAGGACAAGCCTGGAAAAACTCTTATATAAAGCAAAGCGCTCCCGAGGACATATGGGAATTGTCGTCAAGTTAGTTTTCATCATTCTCATATGATTCGCGTTCGTTACTTTGATAATTTGATATGTGGGTGGACCGGTGCTTGGGTGCTGCCCTTCCTTGGACAAGCCTCCCACTTATTATTAACCCTCTCGCAAGCATCCGCAACTACGAAAGAAGAATTAAGGTAAACCTAACCATAGGATGAAACATATGGATCCAAATCAGCCCCTTACGAAGCAACGCATAAACTAGGGTTTAAGCTTCTGTCACTCTAGCAACCCATCATCTACTTATTACTTCCCAATGCCTTCCCCTAGGCCCAAATAATGGTGAAGTGTCATGTAGTCGACATTCACATAACACCACTAGAGGAGAGACAACATACATCGCATCAAAATATCGAACAAATACCAAATTCACATGATTACTTATAACAAGACTTCTCCCATGTCCTCAGGAACAAACGTAACTACTCACAGAGCATATTCATAATCATAATCAGAAGAGTATTAATTATCATTAAGGATCTGAACATATGATCTTCCACCGGATAAACCAACTAGCATCAATTACAAGGAGTAATCAACACTACTAGCAACCCACAAGTACCAATCTGAGGTTTTGGGACGAAGATCGAATACAAGAGATGAGCTAGGGTTTGAGAGGAGATGGTGCTGGTGAAGATGTTGATGGAGATTGACCCTCCCTCGATGACAGGATCGATGGTGATGACTGTCGGTGTCAAAACCGGTGGATCTCGGGTAGGGGGTCCCGAACTGTGCGTCTAAGGTCGATGGTAACAGGAGACAGGGGACGCGATGTTTACCCAGGTTCGGGCCCTCTCTATGGAGGTAATACCCTACTTCCTGCTTGGTTGATCTTGATGAATATGAGTGTTACAAGAGTTGATCTACCACGAGATCGTAATGGCTAAACCCTAGAGGCCTAGCCCGTATGACTATGGTAATGAGTATATGCTTTCCGGACTACTCCCTCAGGTTTATATAGACACCAGAGGGATCTAGGGTTACATAGAGTCGGTTACATAGGAAGGAATCTTCATAGTTGATCGCCAAGCTTGCCTTCCACACCAAGAAGAGTCCTATCCGGAATACGGGTATAGTCTTCGGCCTTCATGTCTTCACAGCCCATCAGTCTGGCCCATGGATAACAGGCCGGACGCCTGAGGACCCCTTAGTCCAGAATTCCCTCAGTAGCCCCTGAACCTGGCTTCAATGACGAGGAGTCCGGCGCACAGATTCTCTTCGGCATTGCAAGGCGGGTTCCCCTTTTTCCGAACTCCAAGATAGTCTTCGGATGCGACGATAGTATCCGGACCTGCAACACGTTCCACACACAACCGCAAAGAGTATATAATACTTGCATGAGTCCCATCTGCTGACAGCTTTTTACATCATGATATTACGTCAGCCTGGTCATAACTTCGGACCATTTTGTGTTCATCGTTCCACGTTTCGAGACGCGGTTACCATTGGCACGTCTTGTCAAAGCAGAGATCATGTCCCTTTATTGTGGGACTCTCATCAATGCGGGTGTGGGTAACCCAACCGTGCCGTTTATACAGCCCTTGGGAATAGGCGAATTCTAAGGCGAGTGGGGAGGCGCTCAACATTTACTGCATTTATAAGGGGATAAGGACTCGCCCTTCTTCTCCCACGCCTTCTCTCTATCTCCGCCCTTCCAATCTCGAGCTCTAGCGCCCAAGTTCTCATCTCCTTTCCACTCGAGCTAGCACTCAACCATGTCCGGATCCGGAGGTCATGGCAAGTGGATGGTCTCCTCCGTCAAGGAAGAGGACATTACTGAGCTTCGGGCGGCCGGATACTTGGCGAAGCAAATAGTCCACCGCCTGCCGGCCAAGGGACAAGTCGTCCCCACGCTGGAGCCCAACTAGAGGGTTGTGTTCCTCCCTCATTTCTTCCGCGGACTAGGATTCCCGCTCCACCCTTTTGTTCGCGGGCTGATGTATTATTACGGGATAGATTTCCACGATCTGTCCCCGAACTCCTTCCTCAACATATCGGCGTTTATTGTCGTGTGTGAGGCCTTTCTCCGCATCCAACCCCACTTCGGGGTATGGCTCAAAGTCTTCAATGTGAAGCCGAAGGTGGTGGATGGACAGCACGCGGAGTGCGGGGGAGCCATGGTGAGTAAGCTGTCAAACGTCTCCTAGCCGAAAGGCACTTTCATGGAGTAGGTAAAGGAGTGGCAGAAACAGTGGTTCTACATCACAGAACCCCGCGGCACCACCTGGGCCGCAGCTGTCGAATTCTGCTCCGATGCCCCCATGCGACTCACCTCCTGGGTCGAGAAGAGTCCGAACTGGTGTTCGCCCAGTGAGCTGATAGCGCTGCAGACACGAATTCAGAGTATGACAGCCAAGAACGTCAAGCTTGTCAATGTAATCCAGGCGATGCTAGTTCGCCGGATCCTCCTGTGCCAGCGCAGAAGTCGCCCTCTGTGGGGGTTTAATCCGAAGAAGCACCAAACCCTGGAGAGGCTCTTCGAAACTACTCACGAAGGTGCTTGGAAGTTGCTCTTTAAGGGCAACGAGAAACCGTTGGCCACGGATTCAGACTGTGGTCACGATTGTAAACACCTCGCCAGCAAGGTATGTTATTTTTGACGTATCCCCAACTTAATTGTTTCGAGGAGGATGTCTGAGTTTTATCATTGCTTTTTAAGGATTGGATGGAAAGGGCGAAGTGGATCCAGTGTCCAGCTCCGCTGCCTGAAGAACCAGTCATCCCGCGTCTGGCGAAGATGCTGGTGCCGGCGCCATATAAGGCGCCGGAGAAGTAGGCCGAGAAGTAGGCCAAGGGGGCCAAAAGTGGCCCCCGTCGCAAGGGTACTTCGGACGTGATGTCCGAAGACGAGGAAGCCCATTCCTCCATCCCTGAGGATGACGACGAGGAAGAGGGGGAGAAGGAGGAGAAGAAACCTCCCACTAAGGAGAAGAAGAGGGGGCCCTCCACGAATCTGGAGGCGGGAACGCCCAAGAAGGGGAAGTGCGCCCCTGCGGTCGACACCTCGTGGGACGTTGACAGTAGTCCGGAGCGACGGCTCTGCACTAAGCCCCGGGCCGCATCGTAAGTACTATGACTCCGGTACATAAGTGTACCCGGCCTTTCCTTTTTATCGTTTTGACGTGGTTAATTGTGCCATTGCAGTCCGGCCCGCGGCAGCATCCAGCGATCCTCTTCAGGGGGTTCGTTGGATCCGGCGGAAATGGCCAGTATGTCGCCGCCGCCCGCTTACTCCCCTAAGGCCAAGGACGACACCGAAGTGTTGTCCCGGAGGACCGCTACGAGTCGGGGAGGGGCCCAGGACGTTGTCCAGGAGGCGCCACAAGGTGAGACCTCCGCTGCCGGACATATGGGGGAGCAGATCCCCATGGAGGATGGCGAAGAGGGACGTATACAATTCGGCCCTCAGCCGAATACGATCCCGGGACCGATATAGTCCCGGAATCTGGTGCGCGCCTTCCTTCGAAGGGGGGGCGCCAATTCCACCGATGGCCCCTGTCTAGCCAGGGGCACCGGATAACCTGATGGAGTCACTACGAGGCGCCTCCATTGTGGACGAGCACCGTGTCCCTATGGGTACGGTGATCGAGAAAATTCAGTCCGCCAAGAGCGGACTAAACGAGGCCTGCAACAATCTGTTGATAGGTTTTGTGGTAAGTCACGTAGGGAGAGAACACCCCGTGCTGACGTAGCCCCTGAGACACTGTCTGGTGTTTGGAAAGAAAGGCTGGACAGGGGATCAACCCTTTGTAGGAGACTAACTTGATATATATGAATGAGCAGGCGTCGCTGTTGGCCGCGACCTCGCATGCTGCCGAAGTCTCTGAACTGAAGCAGAGGTTGGAGCGGGCCAAGAACGAGCTCGGCGAGGTAAAGATGAAGCTCCGGAAGAAGCAAGGTGAGTGACGAGTTGCTGTGTATTCAGAAAGAATAAGTGGTGAGTATTGACCGGAGCGTCATAATGTGTGTAGGGCGGCGACCGAGGTCGAGGCCCTGAAAAATGCCCTGACCGAAGCCGAGGGGAAGGCTGTCCAGCAGCAAGCCACCCGTAAGAAGCTCAAGGCCCGGGTCGACGAGATCCAGCAGGAGCTCCAGGACGCGGTGAAAAAGTGTGAGGCTTTGGAGCGCGAAGCGTCCGTTCGAGAGACCGAACTTACCAAAGCTCGCCAGAGCACGGAGGCCGCATAGAATGAGGCCCGGGGCGCTCTCCAGGAGATCCAGGAGGCCAAGAAGATCGCAGCGGGTAAGGAATTTAACATGCAAAGCAAGTATGCAGAGAGGAAGTACCTTTTACTAACCCGGATTCGGAGTTGCCTAGGGGCTTTTGCGGATCTACCACGCAACGTGTCCGATGCGGCGGAGTTCTTCTGAGCCAAAGAAGGGAGCTCCACGGAGAAACTGTTCTGGACGCAGTACGCTGTGCCAGAACATTCGGTGCCCTTTACCGATCAGCTGAAACAGTTGGTCGAGCTGCACAGGGTGGCCGAACTGGCCATGAAGGACTTAATAATCCGGCTGTGGCCAGCCGAGGCGATACCCAGCAGTTATTTTGGCCTCGTGAAGCGGGTGATGGAGGCGTCTCCACGGCTAGACATCGTCAAGCGATCAGTCTGCATCGAGGGTGCCCGTATGGCCTTTGCTCGTTGCAAGATGTGGTGGGCGAAGATGGACGCCGTCGAGGTGGCCAGTGGGCCGTCGGAGGGCAAGGAGCACCGCACACCCGAGCGATATTTTGCGGATGTCCTGGAGGGATCTTGTCTTGCAGCCGCGCAGTGCGGGTAGGACCTCATTTTCGAATGAAGACATTCATTTTTTTCTTTGCCTTGTATGATGAAAAAAATCCGGTTTGTAATATAATGTTTGTTATGTTTTGATTGTTTCCTCCTGTGCGGCCGTGTTGTATTAAATCTGAGGGTTGGCTAGTCATCGGCTTCTGCCCTCACGTAGGTAGTACGGAGGTGTTCGGGATGGAATCTAAACAATCTTGATCCAATTATATGGTTCTTGAAGGAGTTGTTTAGCACAACGAACCAGGCAATCAGACTATGCGGCTTAAACGCCCTCACTTAGCCATAGGAGTTTTATAATAAAACATAGGCGCAGCCTCGGGTATACAAAGCAGGGTGCTGTCAGCGTCTGATCGGGAAGTACCGATCCTTCGCGAAATGCGGAAAAAATCTCCAAGGATTTGTGACCTCCGAACAGCTGACCGGCTCTCGCCACATCATGACAGTCAGTTTTTGGCTTTCTCTACTAAGGTGCTCATCTGGTCTAGGCCAGGGCACAATCGCAGTAGTTCTCCCTTTGCTACCCTAGCCAATATAGCGGAACGTAGGGCAGCAAGCACAGGAGCCGGGCAACCCAACTATTGACCAAAGACATGATTCGGAGCCAATGCATATAATGCTAAATTCGGGGTGCCGAACTTATCTATAAGAAGTGTTCAGACTTTGTTGCCGTATTATGGGGCGATAGGAAGCCCCTGACGAATATGAAACGTACCAAAGTGTACGGGTGCGAGGATATAAGTAATTAATAGCAACGGGAAACAGAAAAAAAGCAGAGGTAGTATCTGGGGCCCCTTGACGTGGGTCGTAAACTGTTTCCATTATAGTTGGGTTAATGCGTCAAAGCGCATTTATACAAATAATGCGATAAGAAACCGGCTATTTAACATGCCAAAACCAGAGGAGAGTTGCATTTGGGTACTGACAGACAGGTAGAGTAGTCGTTGAATTGTCCTCTAGGCCTTCCTCTGTCTGCCCTTGCTCTGCGCCAATCTGGTGTACTTGTCCTTTGACAGGACCGCTAATCAGGCCATCGGAGGAGGCTTGTATAAAAGATACCTGAAAAAGGTAAAAGAGAAAAAAGGAAATAGCAAAGATACTAGTGAGTCCGGGATCATGACCATGGGATTTTGAGTGTGTAATTATGTACGCAAGGTGCGGATGCGGCTACCTCATCAGGACCGGGTCGGAGGCCGAATTGCTAGTCGAGCTCTTGATGAGCCGAACCGTCCTGTTGCAGTGTGGTCCGGACTCTCTTAGTGATGTCCAGGGGCTCGGCAGCCGGATTCCGGTTCTGCTTGAGAAGGCCGCTCTGTACCTCTGCTGCTAGGGCGGCTGTGTTCTCCTCTGTTCGGAGGGAGCGTTCAGTGTTTCCGTTGACTGTTATGACGCCGTGTGGACCGGGCATCTTGAGCTTGAGATAAGCATAGTGCGGCACTGCGTTGAATCTAGCAAATGCAATTCGTCCGAGCAATGCGTGGTAGCCGCTACGGAAGGGGACGATATCGAAGATTAACTCTTCGCTTCGAAAGTTGTCCGGGGAACCGAAGACCACTTCCAGCGTGATTGAGCCCGTGCAACGGGCCTCTACGCCTGGTATGACTCCTTTAAAGGTAGTCTTTGTGGGCTTGATTCGTGAGGGATTAATGCCCATTTTATGCACTGTATCCTGATAGAGCAGGTTGAGGCTGCTACCACCGTCCATTAGGACTTGTGTTAGGTGAAATCCGTCGATGATTGGGTCGAGGACCAGTGCGGCGGAACCGCCGTGGCAGATACTAGTTGGATGATCTCGCCGATCGAAGGTGATCAGGAATGATGACCACGGATTGAATTTCGGGGCGACTGGCTCTACTGCGTAGACATCCCTGAGTGCTCGCTTGCGCTCCTTTTTGGGGATCTGTGTAGTGTATATCATGTTCACCGTTTTGACTTGAGGGGGAAATTTCTTCTGCCCCCCAATGTTCGGCTGCCGGGGCTCTTCGTCCTCGTCCTCGCTTCGTGATCCCTTTTCCTTGTTCTCGGCATTTAGCTTACCATCCTGTTTAAAAACCAAACAATCTCTGTTGGTATGATTGGCTTGTTTGTCTGGGGTGCCATGTATTTGGCATGGACAGTCGAGTATGCGGTCCAAGCTGGATGGTCCCTCATTGTTCCTTTTGTAGGGCTTCTTCCGCTGGCTGGGCTTGGGGCCGCTGAATCTGGCGTGAACTGCCGTGTCATCCGTGTTATCGCCATTACTTCGGCGTTTGTGTTTATTGCGCCAGAGCTTGCCTGTGCTGTTTTTGGCCTCAGAGAGGCCTATCTCGTTGGCTGTGTTTGTACTACGAGCCAGCCAACTATCCTCACCTGCGCAAAAGCGGGTCATGAGTGCCGTGAGGGCTGCCATGGATTTCGGCTTTTCTTGGCCGAGGTGGCGGGTGAGCCATTCGTCGCGGATGCTGTGTTTGAAGGCCATTAGGGCTTCGGCATCCGGACAGTCAACGATCTGGTTCTTTTTGGTTAGGAACCTAGTGCAAAATTTTCTGGCTGATTCTCCAGGTTGTTGATCTATATGACTTAAGTCATCGGCATCTGGTGGCCGGACATAAGTGCCTTGGAAGTTGTCCAGAAAAACTTCTTCCAAGTCCTCCCAGCTGCCGATAAAATTTTCGGGCACGCTATTTAGCCAGTGTCTAGCTGGCCCTTTTAATTTTAGTGGGAGGTATTTGATGGCATGGAGGTCGTCTCCTCAGGCCATATGGATGTGGAGAATAAAATCTTCGATCCACACTACGGGATCGGTTGTTCCGTCGTATGATTTGATATTGACGGGCTTGAACCCCTCGGGGAATTTGTGATCCAGTACTTCATCCGTGATGCAGAGAGGGTGTGCGGCACCTCTATATCGGGCCGTGTCACGGCGCACCTCCGATGAAGTCCGTCTGCGGTTATTGACCCGGGCGTGACTAGGTTTGTCAGGTCCGAATAGGTACCCGTCATCCCGAGTCGGAAAGCGTGCTCGCGATCCGTAGATTGATCTGGTGTATCCTGCTCTACTGTCTAGTTCCTGCCGAAGGTCGTACCTATAGTCCCGAGCTGTCTTGTCTCGGTTTTTGCGGGGCGGTGGGGCGTTCTGTTGTTCGGCATGAGTTGCCGTTTTGTCCCGACCGCGGGGTGGTCGGTCCGCCGCACTGTCCCGACCACATGGAGGTCGTTCCGCATTATGCGAGGGAGGTATGCGATCTGGTGCCTCCTTGTCGAACTGAGGTAGCAGTCTGCGCTGTGGGTAGCTCTTGGCTGGGCGCTTGGGGCCGTGTTCTTCGGCTGCCAGGACATTAGTCCATCTGTCAATGAGTAGGTCTTGATCGGCTTGGAGCTGCTGCTGCTTTTTCTTCAGGCATCTTGCAGTAGCTATTTTCTCCGGTGCCAGTGTTGCCATCTTTTGAGCGACGAGGCTTAGAATGGCGCTTAGGGCACCGGCGCTTGGACTGTGTCTCAGAAGGTTTATTCGTAACTGGATCTTCTTTATCATTGTCGCTAGCTTTTTTAGGTGTGTCAACCATGTACACATCGTACGAAGAGGTGGCCGTCCAACGTTTAGTGAATGGCGGGTCTTGGCCTTGCTCCTTGTCGGCATCGTCATCTATACCGTCGATGTCTTCGGAGCCATAATCAAGCACGTCGGTTAGGTCATCGACAGTGGCTATGAAGTGGGTGGCGGGTGGGAAGCAAAATTCCCCATCATCAGCCTCTAGCTTGAACCGAACATAGTTCGGCTGTGAGTCCTTCTCCAAGGACAAATTCTTTAAAGAGTTTAGCACAATCCCCAAAGGTGAGTGCTGGAAGACGTCTGCGGCGCTGAATTCAAAAATCGATAACCGATACAGCTCAGTGTCTGCAGGCGTATATCGTCCAGAACTTATAGCCGGAGACTAGTCCGGAGTTCCGTTGACACAAGTATTGCAGGGTGTCGAGTCTGTGTGCGGCTCCAACGCTGTGGACTCTGTGGCCTCGGATGGCACGATCTGCTCCGGTTCTAAGGCCGTTGCAGCAACAGGAACCATCTCCTGGATGTGATCCGATGACAGATTTAAGTCATGTTCATCGGAGCGAGGGGGAGCGATCGTAGCGGTCTCGAATCCGTCGAAGATCAAGTCTCCGCGGATGTCCGCGGCGTAGTTCAAGCATCCGAACCTGACGGCCAGGGGCGTAACTATCGATCTGCTCCAGATGGCCAAGCGAGTTGGCCCGCAGTACAAAGCCGCCGAACACGAAGATCTGTCCGGGGAGGAAGGTTTCTCCCTGGACAGCGTCACTATGGACGATCGAAGGGGCCATCGAACCTTTCGTCGACGGCACAGTGGAACTCTCAATGAAAGCACCAATGTCGGTGTCTGAACCGGCGGATCTCGAGTAGGGGGTCCCGAACTGTGCGTCTAAGGTCGATGGTAACAGGAGACAGGGGATACGATGTTTACCCAGGTTCGGCCCTCTCTATGGAGGTAATACCCTACTTCCTGCTTGATTGATCTTGATGAATATGAGTGTTACAAGAGTTGATCTACCACGAGATCGTAATGCCCAAACCCTAGAGGCCTAGCCCGTATGACTATGGTAATGAGTATATCCTCTCCGGACTACTCCCTCCGGTTTATATAGACACCAGAGAGATCTAGGGTTACATAGAGTCGGTTACATAGGAAGGAATCTTCATAGTTGATCGCCAAGCTTGCCTTCCACGCCAAGAAGAGTCCTATCCGGAAACGGGTACAGTCTTCGGCCTTCATGTCTTCACAGCCCATCAGTCCGGCCCATGGATAACAGGCCGGACGCCCGAGGAACCGTTAGTCCAGGACACCCTCAATGACGATGGCGATGATTTCCCCCTCCCGGAGGCATGTTTCCCCGGCAGAACAGCTCCATCGGAGCCCTAGATTGGTTCTGCCCAGGTTCCGCCTTGAGACGGCGGCGCTTCGTCCCGAAAGCTTCCTTATGATTTTTCCAGGGTAAAAGACACCATATAGCAGAAGATGGGCACCGGAGGCCTGCCAGTGGGCCCACAAGGTCGGGGGGCGTGCCCTCCACCCTTGTGGCTGGCTGGTGGCCCCACTCTGGTATTTTCTTCGCCCAATAATTTTTATTAATTCTTAAAACATGCTCCGTGAAGCTTCTAGATTTTTGGAGTTGACCAGAATAGGTCTCTAATATTTGCTCCTTTTCCAGTCTAGAATTCCAGCTGTCGGCATTCTCCTTCTTCATGCAAACCTTGTAAAATAAGAGAGAATATCCATAAGTATTGTGATATAATATATAATAACGGGCATAATGCAATAAATATTGTCATAAAAGCATGATGCAAAATGGACGTATCACCAGCGCATGCGCCTGCGCGTGCACTGTCGCGCGCGCCCGTGCCGGTGCCCGTGCACACAAATGTCTCCGCCGCACCGTTGCCAGCGCCTGTCCACGCGCGGGTGCCAGTGCCCCCCTTACCGGCATAGATCGGCACCGTCGACTGCTTCCTTGCACCAACACCAGTCGCCTCCTCCCTCCAGTTGACTCGCTCCTGGAGACCGAAGTCCAGAACATTCTGATCTTCCTTGAAGCTAGAGCCAACGTCCAGGTGTACACCAACAACGGTGCAAGACACTGCTGCCACCGTCGCTGTCGGTTAGTGGCCCGATGACACACAGAGTACGGCACAGGAGCCGCTTCCCATAGCAAGACACCGCCGCCGCCGCCGTGTAATCTAAATTTGCCATGAAAAATGTTCGAATTGCCATGCTTAAAATCCAAATGTTTGGGATTTATCATTTCCGTTTATTTTAGTTCGATCGTCGCATGAATGTAAAGTCGGAGTCAGACTGAATGAAATCTATGGTTTGATCGATTGAATGTTCTGCTAGAGCCATATCAAATTAAATATAAAATGTCATCAAGCCACATGTATTCCTTCTCATCGCAAACATTTCATATTAAATACCACGTCAATTACAAATATTTTTTAGGGAATTCAATTCCAAACACTTGTAGGGCGCGACCAGTCCCCTTATTCGAGCACTAGGCGATACATCTATTTATCCACGCATTTAATTATCACTGAGTAGTAGATAAATAGTACTACAACTAGCCTAACTTGTCCGTCACGGTCACTTTTGTTCCTAAACTTGTTATATGTATAATACTACTAGTACGTGAAACTGGTGCCGTGACTTGTGAACGCGTCCAGATATGGTCAACGGCAACATTGCCCGCGCGTTCTTCGTGTTTGTCCGTGCGTCTAAACGTAGAAGGGGAGGAGAGAGAGAAGACATGGAACCCACCAGTAAGTGAAGGCGAATAGTACGTGGTAACGAGCCATTCCCAGTAATGTACTAAAATTAATATTAAAACATGTTTTCCATTAAATCTGTGTTGGTAATATAAAAACATTATATCAACAAAGGGGGTACAACAAACGTTGCTACTATGTTGCCTATTGACGTGCGGCTTGAAGGCCCTGGTCACTTGTTCGATCCTCATCCTTTTTCATTTTTTATTTATATATGGGTCCAAATTTGTTCCATGATAGGTGGGCCCCTCGGTGTGTAGTTTGGAGCACTTTAATATGTGGGTCGAAATTTGTTCCATTACAGGTGTACTATAGGTGTCTAGTTTGTAGCTTATTTGTAATAATTAAAGAGAACAACGTGGTGGAAGGTGAGAAAGGACGTGCGAGAGAGCGGTGACCGAGCCAGAGGGAAATCAATTGGGGGAGGTGCAGGGGTTGCGAAGGTGTTTGCAGTAGTTGTGGGCCGAATGCTACGAAAATATAATCTAAACCCACCGGAATAAATGCCTTCACAAATTAATCCAAGGTTGGAGTCCCCCTCGCAATGTAAATAGCTTCGGCTCTGCGAGGAATGGAGAGGTATATATCTTTTCAACGAATGCCAGACCACACTCACTTTGTTTCTCTATCTATCTGTGTGTCGATTAACCTTGCTTTCTCGCGCCGTATCTTCCACACATTGAAGCTATATATATATATATATATATATATATATATATATATATATATATATATATATATGCTCTGGAGAGATATTCTCCGATTGAGCTTTTAGGAAGGGTGAGGGTTGTAAGATAAAGCTTAAGAGATGATCCAGTCACAGACATGTAGATATATTTTGTGCGTGGGAGGAAGCAAGGTCAATCAATACATAGATAAAGGGAGAGAGATTGAGCGAGCGTGGGTCATTATGCGATCGAAAGAGTGAGACGGGTTGGAGAGAGTGACCTAGATAGACAATGTGCGTGAGAGAGTATACAATATGAATATGTCGAATTGGGCTCAAACATGGAGATATATCGTTTGTGTCTGAGAAAGAGCGAGGTCAATTGAGACATACATAGAGAGAGAGAGAGGGAGGTTGAACGAGCATGACCCGCCATGAGGACGAAAGAGTGGGGGCGGCTTGGATGGACTGACCTAGATAGACAATCTGCGTGAGAGACTATAGAGTGTGTCGGTCGAGGCCCAAACAGGGAGATATATCATTTGTGTGTTAGAGAAAGCGAGGTTAATCAAGACTTAGATAAAGAGAGCGAGATTGAGCGAGTGTGGGCTGCCATGCGGAAGAAAGAGTGAGACAGTTGTCGGCGTCCTAGGAATGGGGGTCCCGAGATTTGCCTGCCTGCGGCCCACGGCCCATCTTCATCAGCAAACTCTCAAGACCCTCGCAAGGGGCCAAGCCTCTCGAGGCGGACGATGCAAGACGTCCTCGGAGGCGGCCTCACCAGGCTGGCTCACGAGGGGCGGAGAGATCCAGGCAAGGGGCACCTCGCGAGGTTCCTGTGATGCAAGCCATGACGGCCAAGGCTAGGCGGGCGCCAGCACGCGCAGTGTAGTCGTTTCCTCTTTGGTGCTAAAGAGGCAGGCGCATGCGAGGAGTCCCGACGCATCAGGCAAAGGTTTCCATATTGGTGCAACAAGACCAAGACCAGCAGGACGGCAGGATGGAGGTCATCGTGGAGCCCAGGACGGCGTCACCACCAGAGCCTTTGGCACGCGAAGACCACCTTTAGTCAGGATAACTTGTACTGGTTGTTCCCCTTCGAATTTGGCTGCTGTTGGATCCCTTCCCGCCTACATTTGGAAAGAGTACCAGGGCCTCTATAAATAGGAGTAGCCACCACAGTAGGGGGCAAATGATCTTGGATCAGATCCATTCCATCCTCACACACACAAGCTCACTGAAGCACGAGAACACCTCTCCTCAGGAGGCTGTTCTTCCCTTGTACTTGTTCATCCTCAGCCCAAGAGGCAATCCACCACACTACACTGGAGTAGGGTATTACGCCACATCGGTGGCCCGAACCAGTATAATCTCTTGTGTCCCTTGTTCTTCAGGCTCGACGAGTCGAGCTTTGAGATTGTGGTAAGATCATGAGCGAGGGGGAGGAGAGATCTTCGTGCGCACCCCAGAGTTTGAACCTCAAGGGTTTTGCCGGAACCCGTAATCTGACAACAGTCTCGAGAGAGTGACCTAGATAGACAATGTGCGTGCGTGCGCGCGAGAGGGGGGTCTAGATAGGAATGCATGTATCTAGCAAGAGAGGGTGGGAGGGAGAGAGAGAGAGAGCTCGGCGTGGAGTGCAATGGCGGGTGTGTGAGAGAGATACATTTGGTAACAGAGTGGAAAAATGGGTTGTGTAGTTGAGAGAGTTAGAGATTGAAACATGGAGAGAAAGAATGAACATGTGTCGGAAACCAATAGCTTTCTAAGGTGGTTAGGAGAGGAAGACTGATCGATACAGGAAGTATGTAGCGTGTGTGCCCAGGGGGAGTGAGGCTAAAAACAACATTTGAATGTAGATAGTACGAGACTTAATATCGTCGTTTCAATTTAGTGTACATTGTAAGATTTGAATTGAGGACCATGCATATGTCTTCCATAATTATTTTGAATTCATGCCATACTAGGTTTGGGAAAGTTGACATTGACTCAATTATTGTGCTATTTTGTAGGTCATATGTTTGAATCCACCCAAAGTTTTCTCACTACCATGGTGTTCATCTTATACATATGAATTTGTATTTAAAAAAGTAGCATGGATACCGTGAAATGCGAAATCCACATTAGAATTGGAGATCGCTATGTGACACACACTCTAATTCAAATAACTCCTCATCAATTAATTTATAGTATCTCCTTTCGAATGACTAATTATTTGCATGGGAAACACAGGCATGGTAATACATACAGATTTATTTGCAAATGAAAGAAGATGCGTTTGCATTCTCAAATGTAGGTGCACCAGGCAGACCAGGGTCGTGTCGTGGTGGTCGCGTGTGTCGTACGGACGCTAGCGCCCAACCACCCACCCCCTCCCTCCCTTCCCCCCCCCCCACCCCGCCCCCAAAAAAAGAATGACGACAAAAAAAGTTCGCGCTTCCACGTTTTGGATTGGAACATCTGGCAGCCCCAATTCCAGCCCTGCAAAATCTCCCTTCTCCACTGTCCACTTTCGCGCCTGGATCGCTCAAATCCCTAATTCGCCGCCAACCCAAGCAAAGTTCGAATCGCCCCTCGTCTCGTTTCTTTCCCCACCTCTATGCCGGACGACGACGACAAAGAAGACGGTCGCGCTTCACCACCGCACCAGAGCTACCTCATCTATGGCCTCGTCCACTGCACCGGGTGGTCCACCGACAAGGTCGGCCGCCGCAACCGACATGCCTCACAGACATCAACTTCCACCGCATCAGGTGCGATTCACTGACGCCGTCTCCCACCTCACCGGGGCTACTTCACCGAGCACATCATTGCACCTCCACCCCGAGGCCGTTGGGGCTTCACCAACGGCCTCTTCCACCGCATCGTAGCGCTCCGCTGCCGTTCAAGATCTGCATCCGTGCGCGGCCAGCCAACACCAGCGCATCACCCTCAACGGCTCCCAAGTGACCCGCACTCTAGCTAGGCGAGCATGCCCAAACGCCGGCCAGAACTAGGTATCCACATATCACTCCCTTATGCACTATTCCAATGATGTTTGGATACCCTTTTACTGCTCTCTTAGCTTACACGCCTATGCAACTCTGACTCTAACTCTGATTTCTTATGGAGATATCATCTAAAACAAGCAAAACCATTTTTTAGCGAAGAATGACGGCGCTACGGGATCTCGTACACATCCTGCACACCGGTATAACCTTGTAAGTACCTGTCCTCCGGTACAATAGCAAGGTCGATTCCTCTTATTTGATCAACCATTCGCCAATGCAGAGGAGGATGCAAGGAGCACAAGTCTTGCACATCCAAGCAAGTGGTAACATGGACTTGTACATGGAACATCCCAAGCGCAAGCAGAGCTGTAGTGAGCCTGTACAATGAGCTAGCCTAAGTCCCTGCATTTGATTTAATTCGTATTGGCCTACGTGTATGATTTGTCTGAAGTGGCGGATCCACGAATTCAAGTTACCGGGGGCAAAAATTTAACTTAAAAAATACGAAGGCACTTGCACTCCGGAAATCAACATAACTTTAGAAATGTGAAGCTACATGCACTTTGAAAACCGGCTAATTATCCAAAGTAGTTCCAGATTACAAAAGCCTAAAGGATGTAAGCACCAAAACAAAAAAAATGCAACATGGTGTACAAGGACTACTAACATGGACTATACCTGCTTGAATTATTCGTTCTCTGGCTGAAAACATCAAAGTGTAATTGCACCTATAACCAATGTGCAAACTGCATATCAATATATCTATCCTGTACAAGTATGTCAATAGTTTCAAACAACAGATTAGAAAAGTATTTATGCTACGTTGTCATGATACGCGGACTTTCTGGTAGATGGCCAGATGGCCTCGATGTTTCCTCAAGCCATGAAAATGTACTATAATTTGCTTGTCATCAATTCCTGCAAATCTCTATCTCTCTCTCAACATAGCAGATCATCATTAGACACTAAATCCTTTAATGGGTGCTTGCAAAATGCTTGCATTAGATCCCTCATTAGACACTATATGTTCATCACTAGGAGGATAAAAAATGTTTGCATCAAATCCTTTATTAGCAGTCTGTTCATTAGACACTTTAGGCTCAAGAACAACATGAGATGTATGTTTGCACCAGAAACTTGATTAGACACATCAGGTTCAGTCAGTTCAGTATTGATTGGGGGACTTATAAAATAAGCAGAAATTGGTTTCATTTTCTTATAGATTCTCTACATACAAACAGTTTTAAAACACCGTTAGGTTTAACTATTGGCCAGAAATAGAACAGTTGAATTAGACATAAATAGGGATGTGATGTACCTGCTCGTTGCGCATGCTACTCTTTGCAAGCTGCGACTGTCCGTTTGCGCAAGCTCGATGCCATGCCCGTGCTGCCGCAGTTGCCTCCCACGCGGGCTACAGCTAGGATTGGATCTTCATCTTCTTGTCCTTCCATTCGATTGAAGCCCAACGACCGGCATCCAACGAGGGTGCGAGGAAGTGTTGTGTCGATCTGTCCAGCGGCGGCTAGGTTAGGAGCAAACCAGACTGGAGGTTGGAGCGAACGAATTGGGGATTTTTCGTGCTGTCGATCGATATGGGAGGCGTTCGTTTGGGCCACGAGCCTGCTATAGGACCTGCCTTGCACTTACGTTATTAGACCATCCTAATTGAAACTTTTTCTCCATTTTTTGCATTGCCTGCTCGTGCGCCGGGACGAACAAACTAGCCTGGGCCAACCTGGAAGACTCAAACTGGGTGCACACTTTCCGGCCACCCGAGGTGGCCGTCCATACCAGCCCCTACGATGGCGTCGCCCATTTTTACGTGTATGATTGGGGTAGTGAAAAATATTCCAGTGGAGCTTTTGATTTACCCACAGAATGGTTGAATTGCTTGTTTTTTATGAACTGAGTTCGCCAATAATGTGAAGGATGCCAGTCTTTTCATCCTATTGTAGATTGCATAGATATCGATATGCCAAATGTAATCGCATGAAATATACAGTAAAAGCCAGTGTGATGTGTGTTGCTACAACTAGTCTGGCAACCTGTCCTCATATAACATATCAAGGACGCACCATCTTATCAGATTAACTATTTGACTTACCAATGCAATGTGGGAAGAAAGAAGTATTGGGATTGCGTATCCAAGCAATTGATGCCGTGGACTCCTTCGTAGAACCTTGTAAGCGAAAAAGAAGTTGCAGTGTGCCCGTACAAAGACCTAGCGTAAGTTCAGTTAGCTGCTTCTCGGAATTTTAGTTAGCCACTTATTGCAAAATTGTTTAATTGTGGCTTAATTTAGTTTGCTATTGATTACATAATGCCATAGCCTGTTAATCCTATTATAGACTGCTCCTATCTATGTGTTTGATACTTACTATTAAGAATTACCTATTTGCCTGAACTTAAATAGCTACTTAAGCACGTAGATAGCTGGTCATATGTACTTGAAGGGTGCAGCAAAATTCACGTGTAATTTATGTTCTGATACCCTGTTTGTTTAAATGGTTTGCTGTTATCACTTGTAGCACAAGTAATGTTTGCATGTTCATGGATAGACAACTGTGAGGTTTATATGAGGGACACCGTCTTTTTAACTTACATATATACATATATATATATGTGTGTGTGCGTGTGCGTGCGTGTGTGTGTGTGTGTCGGAATCATTTTGCTTACATCAAAGAAATTTATAGATGCATGTGTTGCTGGTAAACGGTACATACTTGTTACTTTAATACGTTGCCAAGAACTTGTTAGTTTTACTAGTTCATGTATAATTAAATACGTTACCAAAACCAGTTAGTTTTACTAGTTTGATGTTAGCTTCTTATGGCTCTTGTAATACATTATTTATGATTGCTAACATTCAAGTTTGCAGGATCCAACTGAAACTTCTTTGGCACAACATGTATGTTTTCAGAAACTTCCTTGTTTACCTGGTTTGCTGCTGTAACTTGTTGCTGTAATCATCTTACCAACTTCAAGTTTTTAGGATCCAATTGGAAGTCCAATTGCACAGCATGTACTTTTTCAAAAATATATTTGTGTAACAGGTTTGCTGCTGTAACCTTTTGCTCTAATCAAGTTACTCACTACTCAACTTTTCAGGATCCAAGAGAACCTCCAATGCCACAACAGGTTCCTTTTGCAAAACTTGTTTGTTTAACTGCTTTGCTGCTGCAACCGGTTGCTCTAACCACATTACTGACTACTCAAATTTTCAGGATCCAAGAGAAACTCCAATGCCACAACAGGTACCTTTTGCGAAACTTGTTTGTTTAACTGCTTTGCTGCTGCAACCGGTTACGATGATGTGAATAACTACTTTTGAGCATCCAATCGAAACTCTTTAATTCCTTGTTTGTTTAACTAGTTTGCTATTCTAACTCCCAATTGAGATGTTTTGCTAACTTCAACTTTCCGGAATCCAATCGGAACATTAATGGCAGAACATGTTAGCCCAAGATCAAAGAGTGAGGTCCCCATGGACGTTGTATCTTCCCACAGTAGTGGCACCGGCCCAATCGTGCATCATGAATTGCCAACTGTTGATGCTCTAGAGGCCAAACTATTGGTAGAAAGAGATTCTGCTTCTGCACTTAGAGATGAAGTTGACATGTTGAGGAAGCAAACAGCACAATCACAAGCAGTACTCAAGACAACCATTAAATATTTGGTGGATTTCAAAGCTAAGCAAGCTGAGACTGACCGCATTGTTAAGGTCCTGAAGGAAAAAAGGAAATTAAATACCCACTTGATAAATCATAGGTGAAATGTTTTTTCCATTGTTGAATAACCATTGTGTTGTTTGTTCATGTAATCGATCAAACCATTTGTTTTAGAGATCATGTAATAATTGTTTTTTGTCTTTTGGTTTGTAACTGTTTTTTTAGCACGAACCTGTATTAATAGATAAGACTCTGAGACATTTCATTTTGATTGTTGTGCCAGACTACTAATATGCCAATCGGGCTAAATGTGCATTCAGAAATAATAGTATTATAGATGGTCCTTAAGTGGCACGCATCTGAAAGGGCCAAGATGTTGTACTAGCTTCGCTAAAAAATGAAGCTCTTCTAGCAAAAAAAAGTACAACGGACTGGCTTATGTATGTTAGTTGATATTATTGATCCATATACTCTATAAGTGTTTATATGTCTGTTAGTTTTGTACATTATTGGTTGATTGACTCAGTATTTTGAATCTTGAGAAATCGCTTGCATACATATCTAAATGGGAGTACACATTATGCTGCGTGTGACACTTGATTTGGACATAAAGTGGTTTCAAATATTTGAATTCACCTTAAACTGGATTCTAGCTTCTGAATTCGAGTATCGGCATTTGTAAATCATATTCATATATGACAGTGGAATACATCTTTGTTGTGCTTTTGAAGATATATAAAAACACATAGAATGATTTATAAAGATTCGTATAAGAATACAAAATGGATTCGAATTTAGTTGCCAGGGTAAATGTGGATGATTATTGTCCCAATAGTCAAAAGAAGTGGCAAAATATCCACTCCCACGTTGGCTACCCGAAGCCAGTGTTTGCGAGATGGAAATTACTGTCTACCCCTTACACGGACAAACCATCGGCCCGATTTCCACTGCTCTCAATAGGGGTAGGTTAGTAACTTCAATTAGACGTGACACGACCGCCTCTGAGCCCATTCAGACACGGTGAGCGCCAGACGTGGGCAGCAAAACACATTTCATTCAAGCTCGTCCGAAAGGCCTCTGTCTCTCCCTCCATTTCCCCATTCATACACGGTGGGTGGCAAAACAAACTCGACTCGGCCGAAATTGATGTAGGCCAATATTTTCAATAGGGGCAGGTTTGTAACTTCACTCAGATGTGACACAACCGCCCTACCTGTCAGCCCCATTCATACATTGTGGGCGCCAACCGTGGGTGCCAAAACACCCTCTCGTCGCCCGAAATCGCTCTGGGAAAATATTGGGGAGATGCGAGATTACCGTCCTATCCCCAACCGATGAGATGTCCAAATTTTAAACGGGGGCTAAGTTCGTAACTTTCCCATATTTCAGACAGGCGTGTCCCAAAAACATGGTTCCCCGTACCTCTCCCTCCATTTTCCCATTCATACACCATCCGCGCTAGAACACCATCCCCACACCAGCCTCCTCCGTCCGCCTCCCCGTCCATCGCCACTGTCCACCATCCCATCCATTGTTGTTGTCCTCCACCATGCCAGAGCGCCTACCAAGTCTGCGTCATCCAGTGCTAGAGATGGACGTTTCTCATCCACGGTGACGGACCAGGAGCCTTGTATTGCGTCCTCTCACTTCATCGGCGCCGTTGTCCTCCTTGCCGGGGCCGCTCCCATGACCTTCTCGTCCATCGCAATGGGACTTATCCCCCGGTGCACCCTTCTACCGTCGCAGATCTGCTTCAACGCCACCGACAACCATCGCGCCCCCGATGCCTACACGACGCCGCAAGAGAGGTGGTACTACTTCATATCTGCTCAACTTTTTGATCTCAACCAGAAAATAGATGGTAACTTGGTTACTATACTTTCTTTTTAGCTCTTTGAATTTAGTTCTTGGTTCAAAGCAAACAATTCTTGCTAAATAGCTTTTCTGCGGTTTGCAGCTTAAAATCTGCCATGGCACAGTCTAATTGATCATGCTTAGGGTTCCCCCCTTTTATGATCACTATACGATCAGCATACGTGCTTCGTGTCATAATAGCACTATTCCACCCATCAAGCTAAACAAGCTTAGTTGTTCAAATACGAATATGATATTATTAAAACAAAGTCGTTTAATTGGTCGGCTAAATGTTCCTAACTTAGTTTAGAAAATGCATGTATGCCGCTCGGGTGTGGATCTACAGGGTGCCCACGGTGGGCCACGGCCCACCCTGGGATTTTGGGTCGGCCCATGCCCCGATTACCCTTTGTTCTGCTGCGCTTCCGATCCCTACTCGCCCCCAGCCGCCTGCCATGCCGGTGACTTGCCGTCCCTGGACGGCATGACTCTAGGAGGAGACACTGGACTAACAGGAGGTTAGTAGATGCTCGCCTGTCAGATCTGGGGTTCCGGCAAAACCCTTAAGGTTTGAACTCTGGGGTGCGCGCGAAGATTTCCTCCCTACCGATCTACGCCCTAGCTCACTAGGATCTCGCGGATGAACTCGACGAACTCACAACACAAAGACACAAGATTTATACTGGTTTGGGCCACCGTTGTGGTGTAATACCCTACACCAGTGTGGTGGTGGTGGATCGCCTCTGGGGCTCATGATGAACAGTACAAGTGGAAGAACATCCTCCTGAGGTTGAGGTGTTCTTGTGCTCAGTGTGTGGCTAAGGATTGGCTGAGGATCCCCCCTCTACTGTGGTGGCTTGCCCTACTTATATAGGCCCTGGTCCTCTTCCCAAATATCGAGCGCGAAGGGAGCCAACAACAGCCAATTTGAAAGGGGACAGCTAGTACAGCTTATCCTGACAAAAGCGGTCTTCGCCTGCATAAGGCTCTCGTGGTGCCGCCGTCTTGGGCTCCACGGTGACCTCCGTCCCGCCGTCCTGCTGGTCTTGGTCTCGTTGCACTGATATGGAAACCTTTGCTTGATGCCTCGGTACTCCGCGCCTGCGTTTGCCTCCTTGCCACCAAAGGGGAAACAAGGACGCTACACGCACTGGCGCCCGCCTGATCTTGATCGTCATGGCTCACGTCACGAGAGCCTCGCGAGGTTTGCCCCACCTTCATTTCTCTGCTCCTCGCGAGGCAGCTTAGTGAGGCCGCTCCTAAGGAGGTCTTGCGTCGTCCGCCTCGCGAGGCTTGGCCCCTGGCGAGGGTCTTGAATGCCTTGTTGATGAAGATGGGTCGTACAGGCCTGCTAACATAGCCACGCCGTGGGCCACAGGCAGGCAAGTATGGGGACCCTCATTCCCAGAACGCTGATAGTAGCCCCGGGCCCAAGGCGCGCTCGGGCATGGCTTCGAGGCAAAGCCAAAGGTCAAGCGCGGAGCGCGGAGCGCCGCGGGCCCCTAAAGCCTGCGGCCTTGGTCGACGCATGGCGGTTGATTGGACGTGGGCGTCTCCGCTTCCCCACGTACGGTGTCCTGGACTAGGGGGTACTCACCACGTCGTCTCCCGATCAGTTAGATAGGGCCGAGGACCCCCATGGCCGTATACTCATGGGCCAGTTCAGACAGCCCATGCCGCATACAAGGAGGATTCTACAAGACTTGGCGCCCAAGAAAAGGACTCCTCTAAACCCTAGGCCTACGGTGCATATATAAACCGAGGCCAGGCTAATCAATAGACAATCTCATATTCATTACTACAATCTCGTGGTAGATACATGTACTCTGTACTACACCCATTTGAACACAATCAAAAGCAGCATGTAGGGTATTATCTCATCAAGAGAGCCCGAAGCTGGGTAAAACCCTGTGTCCATGTTACCATCGCTCCAAGATGCCTAGCTCAGGACCCCTACTACGAGATACACCGGATATTGAACTGACATTGGTGCTTTCATTGAGAGCCTGCTGGTGGTCGCCACAGGGCGATGGGAATTCAGATCGTCTCCGGCGTGATCTACCCATCGGAGCCGAGCTTTATGGTCGATGTCGGCATCTTTTGTCGCCGGCTCGACTGGTCACCTTGGCTTAACCAAGGACTGTGCCCTACCTCCAATCATCATGTTCGGACGAGGGCCTTCGTCAACATCAACTCTAATCTCTATCATGATCATGGAAGAATCATCCATGGAGCTCGGGGGCTCAACGTCAACATTGCCCTCGGGCGACCGTGCTCTTTTTTCCGAATAGCAAACTTGTATCCTCTGCCACCACCTCCTCGAGCATCGCTTTGACGATTCTTTCGGTGGAATTGTGCGGAATTAAGTGTACAACAACCATGCCAAATTTCGTCGAGTTCCGATGGAGGAATCTTTGGCGATCTACGATATACCGGAGCCCTGTCAAATCTGGACGGGAATCTGGACGAGTTTAGGGCGTGGTCTGCAGAGCCCAACTCGGAGGTCCTTTGGAAGATCCAACCGTTCATCTGCTGTGGAATTCCCATATCTACTACCCCTCCAAATTTCAGCTCGATCTGACGGTTCAAACTCTGGGAACCTTCCGATGAGTGGACCAATTTTCGGATCTGTTTTCTGCGCGAATACGAATCCGGCCCGAGTTCATGTTTCTTCATGAACGGAATATTGGACAACCCTTTTGAAGGAATTTTTTTCTAGGGTATTGTGCGTTGTTTTTAAACACGTACCCATAAAATTTTAAGCCTCCTCCGAGGTAATCTTCACCATAACGCTGGTGTCAAACCAGTCCGGCAATATTGCTCCACGGCTGCCGACCTGCTCTAGACACGTCGCCGCTTTGTTGAGTCGAGCTCAACTTCTTCAATCATCATCTCGGCAAGCTGAACATGAGTTCGGCATAGAGAAGGATAAATCATCACCAACATCGCCGCCCCACGGATTACACGGAGCGGGCACACCGGCATTGCTGCACGGTCACTTCATCAAGCCAGCATTGACCACGTCATGAGTTACGACCTGCATCGGCATGGCCGCACCGTTGCTTCATCGAGCCGACGTCCATCACGCCGAACTACTTCAACACCTCGGCTGACATGGCAACTGCAACGTCCCATTACCGACCTGCTCCGTCTCCTCGTCTGGACCGGGGGCTTCGCCATCAACCTACTCCGGAGACTTCGGCGTCGTCAACCGACCAGCTTCGTCATGTTAGCTGGACCGGGGACTTTGCCTCGGCGAGCCAACTTTTACCAGCATCGCCAAGCCGTTGCTTCACCGCCCATCAGGCAATGGATAAAGGATCCGAATCGGGCAGCGTTGTCATATCTGCGTACCGACGTACCACGTCACCTCGGCTGGACCGAGGGCTTCGTCATCACTTCATTAACCCACGACGTGGACTTCGGCGTCACACTACGGGCCTGCATTGGCCGTGCTATGTCGCCACTTCAGAGTGCCGAGCTCTTCGCTCCTCCACCTCGATCGGGACCGGCTTGAGGAATGGAACCTTGTCCCACATCAAGCTCGGACCGCGTCATCAATGCCAAACACATTAACCAGCTAAGTCGCTTTCATGCTCAAAAACATTCAGTTTTAAATTTTGTTCGGTTCGACCAAGCATTATACTTTTTTGGCAAAAAGTTGTTTATGAAAAACTTCCTTGTCAAAACTTTGTTTATGACACACAAATTCAAATACCCCGTCTACTTGGGGGCTTCCTTTATGAAGCTTTTCCTTTTGCATATGATTATACTTGTATGGCTTCGTTCCTTGTTCGTGTATTATGCCACAATATGCACCATGTTGACTTAAGTGTTCCGCAAGCTGGGTTGCCTTGCTCCTGTGTTTACCCTTACGTTCCCGATTGTTCGGCTAGGGAGTAAAGGGAGCACCTCTGCGATTGTCACGATCGGGTCATCCGAGCTCGGACCTCAGACTGGGTGAAGCCGAAAGCTAGCGCTCTTATTGTTTTCAATCATGGTCGGCACACAACAGAACTCATGAATACAAAAAATCTATTGCACAAGTCTCATAGTAACAATGAGCAACCGAAGAAAGGTATCGGTGGAGGTACTATTTTCTTCGAAGATGCTTCTTACACTTCGTCAGTAATATAGCATAAGTTCCCTGAGCGCGCTTTGTCTGTTACAGCCTTATAGCCTGGTTGCCTGGTTATCGGAAACACCGTCGATACTCTCAATAGGTGGAGTACATAACACTTTTCGCCCCTTGACCGAAGAGGGAGAAGCCGACGGTCGGTTAAGACGCGTTTAAAGTTTGGGTGAACACAGATATGATATAAGTATTTCGGTACATACAATCATTATACATAAAACTCTTTTACCCAAGTCACTTGGGGGCTCTTAAATTTGTACGAGCCATTTTATAAGTGTTCTTCTTCTTAGTCGTTGCAAAGCCTTTTTCTATCACTCCTTTTTTTGACGCGAGTGTGTGGTCAATAGTCGAGGAGCCTAATTTCTTCCTCAAAGCCGCTAGAGTTTAGTTTGCTAAACTGGCCTAACGAGAAGTACTCCGCCTTCGGGATAGGAGGTTGAAGCCGTAGGCTGACCCGCTTGAAGTCTGGAGATAGGATGTGTCATGTTAAAACACCACAGAAGCACCTTTCTTTTAAGACCAATTTTCCATTTGGCACCGAACACTTGATCTAGTTCAGACGTTCAGTTTTTACTGAAGTTTTTTTGGTTTTCCAAGCATATGGCACTTTTAAACTATTTGTGTGTTTCCAGCATAAGTCCCGTAGTGCAACGCCGGACACCTTTAGAGATTCGGCAAAAACATTCTCGGATATTGATATATATGCATCTGTTTCGAATTGTGTCTTCGGTCAATAGTTGGGTTGCTCAGCTCCTGTGCTTGCCTCCTATGTTCCGCTTTGTTCGGCTAGGTGCGCAAAGGGAGAACCATTGCGATTGTGCTTCCAGCTCGAATGGTTAAGCACCTAAGTGGAGAACGCCGAAAATTGACTGGCACAATAAGTGTACACTGGTCAGCGATCTGACGACTATAAGATCGATATAGGTCACCCTGTGTTAAATAATGGGCCGTTCATAACATTGGCCAAAGTGTTTACGGCTTGACCTCGGTTGTCGCCGAACACTAACCAGGGGCTAGTAACCGGCCTCCCAACTTTAAGCTCCTATGACTAAGTGAAAGTTATAAAGCCTGCATATCTGATCGCCTCGTTTCCCCTAACACAACTGCCTTCAGGTACCGAGACGTCGGCTAAGAGTTGTTTGGTTATTGCGGAAACACCCTGCATAGCATCTACGAGGGGGTGGAAGACGATGATGGGCCACTTTCAACTGAAAACGGTCGCAACAGAGTCAAAATAAACATATCATGGTCATTTGTATTTAATATACGAGGGCCTCCTTCCGCAATCATCGTTATAAAGCCATAAATATGCATCAATTTGACTTAAGATTTTGGCCAAGCTGGGTTGCCTGGCTCCTGTGCTTACCCCTACGTTCCCGATTGTTCGGCTAGGTGGTAAAGGGAGCACCTCTTTGATTGTTACTACCGGGTCATCCGAGTAAGTACCTCAGACTGGGTGAAGCCGAAAGCTAGCAATCTTAAAGTATCACATTGGTCGGCAATGACGGAAGTGAAAATTTTGGTTCGCTATAAACCACATAGTCCGGGAACTTTCCCCAAACTAAACCCTCCATATTTTCCTCCCACATTGATCGGAGTTGAGGTTTCATGATCATGATCAGCATGATGACCCAAGGAAAGGAACCGATCGCGGGACTATTTTCTTTAGAAGATGTTTCATACATTAAACAGTAATATAACATATCTCTCTGCGTACCTTTGTTTATAAAACCGTATGACCAGATTGCCTTGTTTGCCATAAAACTTTGCCCTTGTAAAGGCTTTATAAAGTAGGACAAACACTCCCTAGCTACTGGCCGAGCAGGTTGAAGCCGATGGTCGGTCAACAAAGTTTTATACAATGCAGATCTGAGCATTAATGATGTAAAGTACTTGGATACTGTCGGTGTCAAAACCGGCGGATCTCTGGTAGGGGGTCCCGAACTGTGCGTCTAAAGCGGATGGTAACAGGAGGCGGGGGACACGATGTTTACCCAGGTTCGGGCCCTCTCGATGGAGGTAATACCCTACTTCATGCTTGATTAATCTTGATGATATGAGTATTACAAGAGTTGATCTACCACGAGATCGTAGAGGCTAAACCCTAGAAGCTACCCTAGAGTTGATCTTCCTGTAGTTCTCCCGGTGCCACCTTAGCCGATAGAGCGGAACGTAAGGTAGCAAAACACGGGAGCTGGGCAAACCCAACATTTGACCAAAGACATGATTCGGAGCTGATGCATATAAGGCCAAACTCGCGACGCCGAACACTCCCTAAGGTATTCGGTCTTTATAACATATACCGGGCTGAGCAATGCCCTTGATAATGAACCCCGAGTGTCCAGGTACGTGCAATATTCTGACGTGGCGAAATTCCAATAACGTCAGCATCCTTCTCGGTTATACTGAGTATCCGGAGGATGTGAAGCAACAAAAGACAGTAAAAAAGGTTTACACAAGGTCTTAATCTAAAAAGAAACCTTTGAGCAGGTCCCTGCTGCACATCTGCGCCTGTGTCTCCATTGTGCCGTATCCTGGAAGGGTGTAGCACGATTGTCATCTGTAAAAGAGAAGAACTTAGGTGAAAGTTGTCGTGCGAAAAATTGGTTATTCTTAATAAACCATTAAAATTCAACATAAGTAAAGTTGAGCCGAACTAGTCCTTTATACACGCGGGTAGCCCCTGGTACCGCCTATGGGCGTATAATCATCAAACCAATCTCAGGTTTATCTAAGCTGTTACAGCTAGTAATGCGCCGGACTCGTCTAGCCGTGTCCGCGGTCTTGACGACCGATCATTTATTCTGGTTGGAGAGGTCGTTTAGTGTTCGGCTGTTAAAGCCGCCACACGTTCCTCCGCACATAAGGAACGCTCAATATTTCCACTAACTGTGATGATGCCACGTGGACCGGGCATCTTAAGCTTAAGAGAAGCGTAATGCGGTACTGCATTAAAACGAGTGAAAGCTGTTCTTCCGAGTAGTGTTTGATAGCCGCTTTGGAATGGAGCGATGTCGAAGGTTAACTTTTCACTTCGGAAGTTGTCGGGGGAACCGAATACAACCTCTAGTACTAGAGAGCCCGTACAGCTGGCCTCTGGGCCTGGTATTACCCCTTTAAAGGTAGTAGTACTTTAGCAGATTCTTGTCGGGTCTATCCCCATTTTGCGGACTGTGTCCTGATATATCAGATTAAGACTACTGCCGCCGTCCATGAGGACTTGGGTGAGATGGTATCCGTTGATAATTGGGTCTAGCACCAAGGCAGCCAATCCTCCATGTCGGATACTTGTCAGGTGATCCCTGTGATCAAAGGTGATTGGGCGGGCCGACCAAGGGTTGAACTTGGGGGTGACGGGCTCTACGGCGCATGTGTCTTGGAGTGCATGTTTTCCCTTTCTTTCTGTTACGTGAATCATGTTCACTGTTTTGACCTCTGGTGGGAATTTTTTCTGTCCCCCAGTGCTTTGCTGACGAGGCTCATCCTCGTCTTCACTTGGTGTCTCCCTCCCCTTGTGTTCGGAGTTTAGCTTGCCGGCTTGCTTGAAGACCCAGCATTCTCTGTGGGTGTGATTCGCAGGTTTGTCGGAGGTGCCGTGAATCTGACATAATTTGTCTAGAATCTTGTTGAGGCTGGACGGTCCATCTCTCTTGCCTTTGAAAGGCTTCTTCCGCTGACCGGGTCGAGAGCCCCTGAATCCGGCGTTTACCGCCGTGTTGGCTGGGCTGTCTTCGTTATTTCGACGCTTGCTTTTACTACGTCGTGGTTTTCCATTACCATCCCTGACTTCAGATGTGCCTGGGTCGCTGGTGCTACTATGATCCAGCCAGCTATCTTCGCCCGCGCAAAAGCGGTTCATGAGGCTTGTTAGGGCTGCCACTGTCCTTGGTTTTTCTTGGCCGAGGTGTCTAGCGAGCCATTCGTCGCGAACGTTGTGTTTGAAAGCTGCTAAGCCTTCGGCGTCCGGGCAGTCGACGATTTGGTTCTTCTTAGTGAGAAATCTGTTCCAAAGCTTTCGGGCTGACTCTCCGGGCTGTTGAATTATATGACTTAAATTGTCTGCGTCCGGAGGTCGGACATAAGTCCCTTGAAAATTGGCCCTAAAAGCATCCTCAAGCTCCTCCCAACTTCCTATTGAATTTTCGGGGAGGCTCTTCAACCAGTGCCACGCTGGTCCTTTCAGCTTGTGGGGCAGGTATTTGATGGCGTGGAGATCGTCTCCGCGAGCCATATGGATATGGAGGATGAAGTCCTCAATCCAGACCCCAGGGTCTATCGTTCCGTCGTATGCCTCTATGTTCACGGGCTTGAATCACTCTGGAAATTCATGATCCAGTACCTCATTGGTGAAGCATAGGGGGTGTGCGGCACCCCTGTATTTGGATTTATCGTGGTGTTCGGATGGTTGTAGTATTCGGTTTTGATTTTGTGCCGGAGCATGCTTCCTAGATCCATAGATGGACCTGGTCAAACCGGTTTTTTGGCGCAAGTCCTCACGTAAATCGTGTGTCGACTTATGTGCGGCCCCGTTAGCCGCCCTATCGCGGCCACGAGGGGGTCGATCCGGCCGATCGTCCATTTTATTCTTGGGCTGTGTAGGCTCTACGGCCTCATCGTCGAACTTAGGAAATAGTTTGCGCTTTGGATAGCTCTTTGTATGGCAATTACCACCATACTTTTCTTCAGTGTCGAGCACTTTGTTCCATCTATTGTTAAACGTATTCTGCGCGGCCTTAAGCCTTTGCTTCTGCTTCTTCAAACTCCTCGCGGTGGCAATAAGCCTTCTACGGAGGTTCTCTTATTCCAAGTGCCTTTCCGGGATGACGTGTGCGTCGTCGTCCGGACTTCCTCTCCGGAGAGAGGTTGATGAGCTTTATCCTCGGCGTCGACGTGTTCGGACAACTGCTCCGTACTTGGTTCATCCTGCTCTATCGCTGGGTCAATGTTGTCGTCTCCTCTGGAGTCGACCGGGGTGTTGTTTTCCCTTGCGCTGTTATCGTTGTTTTTGCTGAAGCGAGATTTGGAGCGGCGCCTACGCCGTCGCTTTGGTTGCTTCTTGAGGGAGCTATCCTTCGCTGCCTCCTTCCGTTCCTCGTCATTGTTTTCTTTGGGTGTATCCACCATGTATATATCATATGATGAGGTGGCGGTCCAGCGCCCTGTGGGCGGTGGTTCCCGTTCGTCTCCTGCATCGTCGTCCATACCGTTGATGTCTTCAGAGTCGAAGTCAAGCATGTCAGTTAAATCCTCGACAATGGCTATTAAGTGGGTGGTGGGTGGGGAGCGAATTTCTTCGTCCTCCGCATCCCATTCTAGCCGGACATAGTTCGGCCAAGGTTCTCGTGACAAGGAGAGAGACCTTAATGAATTTAACACATCGCCAAAAGGCGAGTGCTAAAAGATATCCATGGAGGTAAACTCCATGATCGGTGCCCAATCGGACTCGATAGGCACGGACGCAGGCGGATCGGGGCCCGTGGCCGGGGATGAATCCAATGGTTCGGCAACACGGCTCTCGTAGGAGGTGGAGTTAGTATTCGGCTCTATCGCCACTGAGAGTGCGGCCTCCGTGGCGGGGTATATCCACCCGTCCTCAGATGGCGCAATTTGTTCCGGATTGAGGGCCGGAGTAGTTGCAGGTGTGATCTCCCGAACACTATCCGATGGCAGAGTTAAGTCATGCTCGTCGTGATTGTGCGGCGCACCTGACATTGTTTCGAATCCGTCGAAGATCAAGTCTCCGCGGATGTCAGCAGTATAGTTCAAGTTTCCGAACCTGACCTGACGGCCAGGGGCATAGCTCTCGATCTGCTCCAGATGGCCAAGCAAGTTGGCCCGCAGTACGAAGCCGCGGAATACGAAGATCTGTCCGGGGAGGAAAACCTCACCCTGGATCGCATCGTTACCGATGATCGAAGGAGCCATCAAGCCTTACGGTGACGGCACAGTGGAACTCTCAATGAAAGCACCAATGTCGGTGTCAAAACCGGCAGATCTCGGGTAGGGGGTCCGAACTGTGCGTCTAAGGCGGATGGTAACAGGAGGCGGGGGACATGATGTTTACCCAAGTTCGGGCCCTCTCGATGGAGGTAATACCCTACTTCCTGTTTGATTGATCTTGATGATATGAGTATTACAAGATTTGATCTACCACGAGATCGTAGAGGCTAAACCCTAGAAGCTAGCCTATGGTATGATTGTTGTTGTCCTACGGACTAAACGCTCTGGTTTATATAGACACCGGAGGGGGCTAGGGTTACACAGAGTCGGTTACAAGGGAGGAGATCTACATATCCATATTGCCAAGCTTGCCTTCCACGCCAAGGAGAGTCCCATCCGGACAGGGGACGAAGTCTTCAATCTTATGTCTTCATAGTCCAACAGTCCGGCTAAAGTATATAGTCCGGCCGTCCGAGGACCCCCTAATCCAGGACTCCCTTAGATACATAGAATCATTACACATAAAAATTGCGAGTAAACTCCATTTACTGCATTCCATCTTTTAAACCCCTTGGCGCCTACCTTGGCGAGCTCGAATTTCGACCAGCTCTTAGCTTTTTTAAGAGATCTTTATTCTCTTTCCGAGAAGTTTGTGTTAAACACAACAAAATTTTCTGTCAAACGGACTTCGATCCTTAATTCGGCCACCCGTGCCCACATTAAGGCTCGGGGGCTACTGGGCTTTGCGCTCATTATTTACCAATATTAAAGGGGCACATCGATCCCCTGATCTGGTGTTGCCACCCGACCAGTGGCTCGGGGGCTACTACATTGCCTATTCAATGCAGAAAATTCAAAGTGCTCAGTATTCGGCATAACCGATTTATGACAAGTACGTCTTCGGACGACAATAAGTGCCATATGGGAATTATCCGGCATCAAGCTGATATATCGCGGCGACTTCTCACGACCCTCTCTCAGGGGCCCGTCCGCCGATCACTATTACCTCTAATATATTACACTGCGTTTCTATTCCTATGTATGCTGCCGAGCTAGGAGTTGATCCTCTGGCCGATTTCACGACCTGAGTCTCCGAAGCTACTTGGATCAGTGGTTTCATATTTTCCTTCAGGGGCATCTCGGATTTTAGGCCAGCAGACACCTTGAGGGCTACTGGCAATACATGTTGACAGCAAATAAATTTACACGCATCGGAAATAAAATCCGTAAACAATCAGCCCAAGCCCAAGGTGGTGCATCACCTCGGAAACAGTCCGGCATAAAGCTCAGATGCAAGTGGCTGGCTCTATAAAGGGCATTTCCGGCATTAAGCTCGGCTAACTTCCTTTAAACTTCTTCAAGCCAAGGTGATCTATGACACCTCGTATACAGTCCGGCGTTGGTGCTCGGCTGCAAAAGATACCTTGAAATGCAGTCCGGCGTTGGAGCTCAGATGCAAGAGGACACTGCCGCCCGGGAACAACTTCGAACTTGAGGTGGGCGTAAAAATAACAAGGCATTGATAAAAGCCGATAACTTAAAGGGGCTCCTTGGATACCCGACATATAAACCCTTCGGATGTACTTCGACGATCCTCAAGATCGAAGATAAGAAGATTTGTTGAACCAGTTTTCAAGACCGACGACCGAAGATGAAGAGCAGTTCGAAGGAATCGAGGAGCGTCCCCAACTTGAAGACCGGTTCAGGGGGCTACTGACGGTGTCCTCAACTAGGGGGTACTCACCACGTCGTCTCCCGATCAGTTAGATTGGGCCGAGGACCCCCATGGCCGTATACTCATGGGCCAGTTCGAACAGCCCATGCTGCATACAAGGAGGATTCTACAAGACTTGGCGCCCAAGACAAGGACTCGTCTAAACCCTAGGCCTACAGTGCATATATAAACCAAGGCCAGGCTAGTCAATAGACAATCTCATATTCATTACTACAATCTCGTGGTAGATACATGTACTCTGTACTACACCCATATGAATACAATCAAAAGCAGCATGTAGGATATTATCTCGTCAAGAGAGCCCGAAGCTGGGTAAAACCCCGTGTCCATGTTACCATCGCTCCAAGACGCCTAGCTTAGGACCCCTACTACGAGATACGCCGGATATTGAACCGACACCCACACTGCCTCGACAACCGCTCGACTCGACAAAAGGCTGGCGCAGACAGCGCTCGCCTCCACTGTTCCCCTTCGCCTTGCCTTAGATCCCCTTTCTCGCTCCTCGCCACCAATACCTCCAGATCTGCTCCAATCTTGCTCCGCATCTGCGACTAATGGCACCGCACAAGGTCAAGTCCTCCTCGACGCCGACTTGGTACGAGCCAGCTCTTGAGGCGCCCAACATCACAGAGAAGAGCCTTGCCTCCACGTGCTTGCTGACGGCAGGGGAGAGCAATGAATGGGGGAAGACGGAGCTCTGGCTTGCCTCCAACTCGCCGGAGCCTGAGGGGAGCACCTTCTTCCCCTTCTTCTCGAGCAGCATCACCGCCGGGTTGGTTCCTCCCTTCTCCGATTTCTTTCATGAGGTCCTCGACCACTATGGGCTGCAGGCATTGCATCTCCATCCCAACTCTATCCTCCTCCTGTCTATCTTCGCCTACTACTGTGAGGCGTATCTGGGCATGATGCCGTCCGTGGCTCTTCTGCGCCACCTCTTCTTCCTTCACGTCAGCGATGGACACGTCTCTGGGTGCGCCAATTTCGTCGCATCTGGCAAGGCCAACTCGATCTCGAACACCGGGAAGAGAGCCGACAACATCCGGGCCAAGTGGGTCATGATGGACGCCAAGCGCAACCACCCGCGCTTGGCATTGCCGACGGAGGCGCCCCAGTTTAACAAGGGGTGGCCTCGCGCAGAGCTCGCTGACGAGCGGGCATCGTCGGTGTTGGCGCAGATGCAGACCGACCTGAAGCCGGGCAACGCGAAGGCGGCGAAGGTCACAGGGGCCATGCTCCTGAGGGAGTTCCTGATGTTGCGCGTCGCCCCGCTCCAGGCGCGTGCGCGCCCCTTGTGGAAGCTTGGAGACGAAGGAGAAAAGACCTGCCTGAGGCCGGGGGCCCTGCCTCACGAGGAACTGGCTGCTGTCCTGCGCCACCTGGTTGGGGACAACCAGGAATACCCGCCGAGCGCCTTCACTCCCTTGTTCCATCGTAATGACTGGGAGCCGCTCGTGGCCTCCAGGCCGACCTTTGACGCGTGCGGGTTGGTGCCGCCTACACTCTGCGGAGCCCCCGCGACGCTGAAGCCAGTGGAGCTATCTTCTGATGAGTCCCGCGGGGGCAAAGAAGAGGAGGAGGGCTCGGAGGCGACCCTCGAGGATATGGGGAAAACTCCCCCTTGAGCAAAGCTGAAATCCTCTGCGCCCTTCCTAACAATGCCGAGGTCGATGCCCGCTAGGAGGAGGGAGAACTTCCCATCGTCCCGACAAGGAGCAGGTCGTCACTGATTCCTCGGGATGCTGCCTCCGCCTTGACGCCGCCCGGAGCTGCCTCCTGCCCTTCTGTTGCGCCGTCTTCTGCTCCCGGAGTCCGCGCGCCCACACCTCAGGCTTCAAGGCTTTCGGGCTTAAAGCTTCCCAAGTGGAGGATGGAATATGTCGCGGTGGATCAGTAAGTGTTCGAGTTTCCTCTTGTTCCTGCTCGTACTTGCTATTTCCTGACATTCACCCTTGGTTGAACAGGCCGTCCCCTGCGGCGAAGAGAAGGAAGGAGGATAAAGCGGCCGCGTCCCCCTCGGAGAAAGGAGACGGCAGTACTCGCACTTCCCCAGCCCGGTCGCCCTCGCGAGGCCAAGGGGAGCATCGTCGGGAGGAGTCAGCCCCAGTGGCCCCGCTGGCTCCGGAAGTGCCAGCGCCTGGCTCGGCTGATGAGGTCCCAAAGGCTCAGGAGCCCTTGATCTCCCAGGTTCTGGCGCCGACGTCGATTCCTCCTTCTGCCGCACCACTACTCCCAGGCTCTTCTGCTTCCTCCACCGCCCTGGAGCGCGTTTTTTCAGAGATGGCACAGCTGCGGGAAGATCTTCTGGGCGCGGACCCGCGCCTGGTAGCCGGGCGCCTGGAACTGGCCTCTGGCTGGCTTCACTCTGACTCGGCGGTCCGAGCGACGATGAGCCAGGCCGCGGCATCCTCCGAGAAGGAGAAACAGAGCGCCGCCAAAGCCGCGGCTGATCGCGACGCGGCACGGAAGGACGCCGAGGCCGCCCGCGGCCACTGCCAAGAGCTGGAGGACGAGCTGTAGCATTTGCGCGACCAACACGCGGAGGAAGCACGCGGCCGCCAGGTGAAGGAGGAGGAGATGAGGGCCCGGGAGGATACCATCAAGAACCGTGACGCCGAGTTGGAGGAGCTGGAGAAGACGCATGCTGCTGAGCGCAGCCGGCTGGAGGAGCTGGAGCGGGAGATGAAGGCGAAGGAGGCCGATCTTGAGGTCAAGGTGAAGGTCCTGGCTAAGGACCACACGACCTTCGCTGATCTTGAGGAGAGGTCACGCGCGGCACTGAAGACGCTCTACGAGAATGGCTTGGAGAGGCCGCTGGCCACCGATGAGGATGGCCCTGCCCAGCTGCTTCCCTTCTTGGTGGAGGCGCTCGAGGAAGTTGTGGAGGGCGTCGGTCCTATGGCGGAGGCAGAGGCTCCTATTCTTTCTTCAGCTGCATTGACTCGCGTCTTCAGTCACCTGCACCTTCGCGACCCCAACGCTCGTCTTGACAAGCTGCTGGAGCCTGTGGCTAGTGAACACTGCACAGCTGCCGCTGCAGCCGTGCAAGGTCAAGTGGAGGCCCTGCTGAAGATGTTCCGCGGCTTTGCTTCCGCGCCCTTGACCGGGGGCAACACCACCAAGGGAGGAGTGCCGCCCTCAGGCATCGATGGTGTTCAGGGGTGACCTACAGCTCCTTTCCTGTTTTATTCCTGCAATCATGCATCGGGCCTCGTGGAGGCGTTAAAACTTGCGTTTGGTATTGTGAGAACAATGCGTTTTGTAATATTCGCTTCGAGATTTTGCGATTTTCTTCCTATCTGCTTTGTGTTCTGTGTTGGCAGAGCCCGGACCCGCGCATACCTCAACCGCCGTTGGGCCGACCGGAGACCAGGACGGACCAAGGAATGAGGGGCTACGTGACCAGTTAGGCTCCTGAGTCACGATGCTCAGGAGTCCCCCTAGACGCGCAAACAACTTATAGGGAGATAACGCGAGGATATATTAATGTTCTACGTCGGTAGAGCCCGGCCCCGCGCATACCTCAACCGCCATTGGGCCGACCGGAGACCAGGACGGACCAAGGAGTGAGGGGCTACCTGACTAGTTAGGCTCCTGAGTCACGATGCTCAGGAGTCCCCCTTGATGCGCAAACAATCTCCATACCTTTGCCCTCGCTGAGGCTCGGCTCGAGAGGGGCGTGCGACGACCAGGTCCGGGAGACCTGTTTGGGCGGCGTGCACTGGGGCGTGACCCGAGCGCAGCCCCCAGGCCCGGGAGACATGGTTGGGTGGCGTACGCTTGGGGGTGACCCGAGCGCAGCCCCCGTGCCCAGCTCCCTCGCGCGGCTCTCTCGAGGGGAGGCGTTGCGGTGAGGCCAGACGCTGAGCTCTGGGGCTCCTTGAGGTTGGTACGACCGTGAAGCCGCCCTTAGTTGTTTATCACCAGCGCGGAGCATAGTGCTTCCGCTTGTGCACAGGCATAGCCACTCCTCGGCAGTGTCGATGGCCAGCGCGGAGCATGGTGCTTCCACTTGGCGTGGGAGGGGGCTCCCTCTGAGGAGAGCCCCCGGGGCGTGTACAGCCCCGCCCTGACACGTGGCTTGCACGGAAGGGCTAGGTGAGGTGTATATGGGCACTCGTGAGCCAGCGCGGGACTCACGCGGCCCTACCTCAAGGCGGGGTGCGCCTGGTCTTGGGTCTTTGATAGCTGTATGTTCCTGCGAGACGGTTAGGTACAACTGCTCTACGTCCTTAGGTCCCGGCCCTCGAGCGAGCTCAGCCGCCGCTGGTATGCCAGGTTGCGATGTCGTGGTCAAGGCCAGGGGGTGAGGGCTGGAGAGCCAGTAAGAGCTCCTAAGTCGCGATGCTTAGGAGCCCCCCTTTTAACGCGCAAGCGATTTGCAAGAGAGAGGGGTGAACCCATGGCAGGTGGCAATCGAGCAGGTGATAACCACATGTAGATTACGCATGAAAGGCAGATCAGCTTGGGTAAATGCAGAAAGATACATGCCACTGGGTCAGGCCCGAGTGGCTTAGGGATGATGCAGCCCGAGGGGCGCCCCCAGTAAGGTAAGCTAAAGACATAAGAAAAAGGGGTACATGCCACAGTGACGGACCCATGCGGCCTGGGAATGATGCAGCCCGAGGGGCGCTCCCAGCTGAATGAACTTGGAAAATGTCACCTGGTTCTGTTGATGAAGAGATGTCAGGGCAGCTGAAGGTACGCGGCAAAGGGATTGCTCCTCACGAGCCACCGGGGCCCTGAGCCTCAGGAGGCTCTGGGGGCTCAGGTGGTTCCTTGAGGACCGTCTCCATCTCCGCTAGGACGGCGCGGTGCCTGGCCTCCTGAGTCGCCAGGGTGGGCCGCAGGTTGCGCTGATAGACGAACGACATGCTCGGCAAGCCAAAAGGCATGCGGACGTAGCTGTGTGGTGGACCCTCGCTACGGCCCATGCGCGAAGGCCAGAAAAGCTCCTGAGAAGAGCCCTGTTGAGCCCTGGGACGTCGATGCAGACACACAGCCCAGCATCCTCGCCTGGATGGGGAGCTGCGCCTCATGAGCGGCGGTCGCCGCACATGGCCCTTGCGTCTTGCAGTTCCTGAGTGGTCTTGGTGATAAACTCCTGAGCGGTGGGCGCTCCTTTCCCTGTGTTCTCCTGAGGGAAACGTGCCGTGTAGCACGCCTCTAAGTGGTGCCCGAGGCCCTCCAGAAGAGAGCCCCCAAGCCCTGCCCAAGGAGGGCGCTGGGCGCGCCTTCCTATGCGATGGAGGGAGGCGCCCCTAGAGCGGGCGCTGATCCTGACGAGGTTCCAGCCGCGACGCCACCCTCATGAGGTCCGGCACGGCGCAGTTGCTTCTTTTTCTTAGGGATGGCCTCTGCAGGGCCCTCGCCCTTGCTATCGGGGTCGTCGATTGCCGCAGCTTGAAAGGCACGCTCGAGGGAGCACACAACGTCTCTTTCTTCGCATGGTACCGTGATGATTCCGCCGCTTCCCGGCATCTTGAGGATGTTGTAGCCGTGCTGTGTCACCGCCATGAACTTGGCCAGGGCTGGATACCCAAGGATGGCGTTGTATGGCAGACGGATGTGCGCGACGTCGAAGTCGATGAGCTCAGTGCGATAGTTCTTGCGTTCCCCTATCGGTGTGGTGGAACCGTCGGTCACTCTTGAGAAAGGCTTGGTAGGCTGAGGCTGGTCATATGGAGGTTGTCGAACCTGTCGACGGACAGGTCGTTGAGCCCTGCACCTCCGTCGATGAGGGTCTTGGTAACTTGCACGTTGCTGATGACAGGTGAACAAAGCATCGGGAGAACGCCAGCGGTGGCCGCGCACTTGAGCTGGTCTGCCGAGTTGAACGTGATGGCGCACTGGGACCACCTGAGCGGGCGCGTGGCCTCAAGCTTGGGGAGGACTGCATTCACTTCACGAGCAAACTGTTTGAAGATGTGTTGCGAGGCTGGGGCCTGGGCTCCGCCCAAGATGCAGGCGATGGCGCGCGGCTCCTGGAAGCCCCAGCCCCCTCGTCCTGATGGTGGTCGTCATTCCTTCTCGTTGGTGGCGGCAGCGGTGTAAGACCGGCGTTGCCCTGAGGACGATCCTCACGAGGCTGGTCCCTCCAGGGGCCCTCACGAGGATGATCCTGTCAGCTGCCCACACGAGGCCTGTCACGCCACTCCTGGCGCGGGCCACGGTCGTCCCAGCGCCCGCCACCACATCCTCCTCGGCCGTGGCCCCGGTCGCTGCGCTCGGGTCGCCGACTGAAGCGTCCTTCACGAATGGCTCTGAGCTCTTGGCAGTCGCTGGTGTTGTGGGTGTTCAGGTTGTGGAAGGCGCAGAACGGTCGGCTGCTCTTGGACGACTCGGGCTGGTCTCGGCCTCGCTTGGTGTCCAGCTCCGCTGCGAGCACGGCTGCTCCCTTGCGCTTCACGTCCTTTCCCTTGGCTTTCTTCTCCTCCAGGTCCGCAGCTGGTAGCTCGAGGAGGGAGAGGCGCCCCTCATCAGCTCTTGCGCCCTTGGACGCCAGGTTGAACAGCTCCTAAGACGTGCATAGCTCCTCGTGGATAGCAAGCTCTTCCTTCATTTTGACATCGCGGACGCCATCAGAGAACGCGGAGATGACGGCCTCATACTTCACCTTGGGGATCTTGAGACGAATGTTGTTGAAGCGCTAGATGAACTTCTGGAGGGTCTTCCCTGGTTGTTGCTTGACGCGGCGCAGGTCACCCGCGGCCGGTGGGCGGTCACGAGTCCTAGAAGTTGGCGACGAGGTGGTCGCGCATCTCGTCCCGGGAGGAGATCGAGCCGGGAGGCAGGTTTAGGAGCCACGAACGGGCGCCGTCTTTGAGTGCCATAGGGAACAGTTCACCATGACTTTCTCATCGGCGTTGGCCGCCTCGATGCTCAGCTCGTAGAGCTGCAGCAACTCCGCCGGGTCGGGGGTGCCATCGTAGCGAGGAGGCAGATCTGGCTTGAACTTGCCCAGCCAGGCGACGCTACGCAGCTCGGGCGTGAAGGCGCGGTAGCCGGCCGTGGTCGCCGGGGCCCGTCTTGGAGGTGGAGCTTGGCCTTGACGCTCACGTGCCGCCACAGCAAGCAGCGCGGGGCCCTGCCGCGGCGGACGATCCTGGCGCGGTGGTGCGAGGAGTGGAGGAGCGTTCTCTCGCGGTCGAGGGACTTCTTGGCAACTTCCTTCTTCACGCGCAGGTGCCGGACGCGGCGGATCGCATCGCGGAGCCACGCGCCTTGGCGCCAAGGCGCCGTCTTGGGGCAGAGGTGGTGGAGGTGCTCCATGAGCTATGTCGCCTGTAGCTGGTGGAGCGTGAGGCGAAGAGAGGGACGGCGCGGGGGAGCCCCCTGCGGCGCGGACGAGCTCGACGATGCGGTCGAGCCAGTCCTCGTAGAGGTCGTCGACTGGGCGGTAACGCAGAAGCTCATGCGCCATGAGAAGCATGGTCGCGCGACGAGCGTGGAACGAGGAACCGGCCGGGGTCGGCGATGGGGTGGCGGTGCGGCCATCCCGCCGCACTGAGGGGTGCAGCGAGGGCGCTTGCTGCTCGTTCCCCGCCGGTCCGGTGGCGGCGTTAGCGGCAGGCGACAGGGAACGACGAGGTTGCCCACCGACGGGAGCCGTCTGGGCGACGCGGGTGGCTCGGGCAGCCCGACGCTCAGCACGAGCACGGCGAGCATCCGCCATGGAGACGACGGAGTAACTGGACGCTAAACGACGGAAAGGAAACTCCGACACACCCCTACCTGGCGCGCCAAATGTCGGATCTGGGGTTCTGGCAAAACCCTTAAGGTTCGAACTCTAGGGTGCGCGCGAAGATTTTCTCCCTACCGATCTACGCCCTAGCTCACTAGGATCTCGCGGATGAACTCGACGAACTCACAACACAAAGACACAAGATTTATACTGGTTTGGGCCACCGTTGTGGTGTAATACCCTACTCCAGTGTGGTGGTGGTGGATTGCCTCTGGGGCTGATGATGAACAGTACAAGTGGAAGAACAGCCTCCTGAGGTTGAGGTGTTCTTGTGCACAGTGTGTGGCTAAGGATTGGCTGAGGATCCCCGCTCTACTATGGTGGCTAGCCCTACTTATATATGCCCTAGTCATCTTCCCAAATATCGAGCGGGAAGGGAGCCAACAACAACCAATTTGAAAGGGGACAGCTAGTACAGCTTATCCTAACAAAAGCGGTCTTCGCCTGCAAAAGGCTCTGGTGGTGACGCCGTCCTGGGCTCCACGGTGACCTCCGTCCTGCCGTCCTGCTGGTCTTGGTCTCACTGCACTGATATGGAAACCTTTGCTTGATTCCTCGGTACTCCGCGCCTGCGCTTGCCTCCTTAGCACCAAAGGGGAAACAAGGACGTTGCACGCACTGGCGCCCGCCTGATCTTGATCGTCATGGCTGACGTCATGAGAGCCTCGCGAGGTTTGCCCCGCCTTGATTACTCCGCTCCTCGCGAGGCAGCCTGGTGAGGCCGCTCCTGAGGAGGTCTTGCGTCGTCCACCTCGCGAGGGTCTTGAATGCCTTGTTGATGAAGATGGGCCGTACAGGCCAGCTAACATAGCCACGCCGTGGGCTGCAGGCAGGCAAGTATGGGGACCCCCGTTCCCAAAACGCCGACAGCGCCGCCGTGCCTACCTTCCCAGTACGTTCAGGGATCAGGCGTGCAGCAGCCACTAAGCCAACCTGATTTATCCTGAGATACGTCCTCAACACTCAGCAGCCACTCCTCATCACCCATTTTCTAATTGATTCATTACTCATTAGGCAGGACTGTCATTAGGGTTTGTTGTGTACTGAGTGCTACCTACACTTAATGGTTCAGATGTATTTCAGTAATCTTGAGTGCCTGTAAAGTTCACAGGGTTTCAAAATTCCAGCCCTAGGAACAGACACTAGTCATTTTGGATTGTTGGTCATAGTGACATTGACCCAAATTACTACTGCAGGCCAGGTTTGTTGACAATTTTACTTGTCTTTCTTACTCATTCAATATGATATCCAATTATTAACGTAGATTAATTGCAAACAATAAGTGCTAGACCAACTTCTTGATTCAGATTTTGGATGGTCTCTTACTGCAGTTACAATTCTGCATACTTGTCCTAGTAAGCTCACAAGTAATGATTGATTCACTACCTCTATGATTGCCTTGTCATATTTGTTGTCAATATTCTTTTAGGGTGGACCATCCTGTTTCAAAATACTGGAACCGCATACATGAGTGAATAGTATTTCTCTGTGTGGTCTCTTCCATCATGTGTGGGCAACGAACACTGCATTGTATAGAAAGAAAGTGTCATATCCACCTTTTACGTAGACTACGATATTTTACATGGAATACAATCTGCCTACTTGCTTTGTGTCGCACTACCAGCTCTCCACCCTTGAAGCTAAACATTATGCCACTCATAATTGCTTAGTTTATTTGTTTAAATATGAATTTTATATGATTCTAATGTTCCTACTTCAGTTTTGAAATGTGTGTCTGCATGTTATAGAGACATAAGAGGTCTGTATTTCTGTGTGTGGTCTGGTCAGCACAGTTGGGGGGTGAACTTTGTATACGCATGGGTTTGTAGGGAGACACTCTTCGAGTTGAATCTGCAATGCATTCAATAGATAATCTGACTACTTTTTATGTTTTCATGAATCTCAGATACTGAACAACATCATAATGATTAGGAGCTTGTGCGCATGAAAAGAATAAAGCAGAACAATGCCATGGCTGTCAAACTTGGCATTAAGGGACTAAAATCAAGTCTGGATGCAATGCATGCAAACGGTCTCCACCTACAGATTCATGCTCAGAATATGATCCTAACAATGATACTGAGCTAGAGGGAGACTTAAGTCAATGTAGCTCCCTAGTGGAGGAGTCAAAGGTAGATGCCCTATCTTATTCACCCATCAAGGTGCTTGCTCTCACTTTCCAAGGTTATATTGGTCGCACATATCTTGCAACTGATGCTTTGCATTGCTTCTACTTTGTTGCACTGCCATTAGCTTAGTTTACACATCGTGTATGTGAATACGCGGTGCCTATCCATTTTCAGTAAATATTCCATCTCTCATCATACCATATTTATCCATTCAAATGTTGTTCTTGTGTATCAGACGTTCAAAAGGAAGAGGGCGATTGCTGATCATGGAGGAGCACGAACAAAGTATTTGGAAAAGGTAGTGACACCTGATAAATCAAATAGCCCATTAGGTGTAGTTGCAATATCACCAGACCCAGAAAACATGGCCACAACTCTAGCAGACTCTAGCCCTACTACACTGGCCATCTCCGATGCCCAAACTCAGCAGACCCCAACTGCAGCAAACAGTATGATGATGCCAGTTGACATAGCACCAGCTCTACGATGCAAAACCCCCATTCCAGCAAAGAGTACACCAAATCCAGTTGCCAAATCCTTTTAGAATGAGAGAGATCTCCAATTGTAGGAAATATGACTCCTGTTCCACTTCTTCCCAGTTTAGAAGACGAAGCTTATATTGTTGTCAAGAACTTTGTGCGCATCTTTCCTTTATGGATAGATTATACCACAGACAAAGAAAAATTTCCAATCCTCCTCCGCAACTTACGCGTAAGTTAGGTACTAATGTTATTCATGATAATTACTGCATATGTCTCTATTGACAGAAGACACAATATTTCATTCTTTTAAATAGGCGAGGACCAAACTGGATAGTCAAGACGAGCAAGGGTTGGTGGCGCTTTGCAAGCACTCGTTGATGTAGTATCGTTCCTACCTGAGGCAAGTGCACTTCGATGGCAAGACTCTAAACGAAATTTCTGTAAAGTCTCCAGTGCTACATTTATCAGACAGTGACTGGAATAATCTTGTTACACATTGTTCTCGTCTGCAGCGTAAGGTACTGTCTATGATATCACATCACAATTTGAACTACATTTCTACATGTGCCTTAACATCTCACTTGTACGAAAACTCTTTGCAGAAGAACATTCATTCTCAAGGGACCACAGAATCTAGCAACTATGCTGCACACTGCATTGCTCTTGTGAGTACCTCTTGCCCTGTATGACCATACTTACTTTCATAACTGGTTGATTATGTAGCATGACTGCACATGTTATCCTCGTTATCCTCCATTTGGTGGAAATTATAAGATCTGTATCGACTCTTACATTAATTTAGAATCAAGCCAATGCTTTTGAAGAGGTCTAGCTCTGCAGTGAACTGAACAGCGTCTATCATTGTACTTACATTAACAGCTACTCCCTCAGTCCCATAATATAAGAGTGATTTGTATAGTACACTAGTGTTCCAAACACTCTTATATTATGAGAAGAGAGTTTGCACTAAAAAAATACACATTCGTGACATTTTGGGCTGAACAAATTTTTTCTGTCATGCTTATGACACTTCTATGACGATAATTGTGACAAAACCCGGAATCATCATAGATGTGGTGGGCTCCTACTTCTATGATAAAAAATCATGACAGAAAATGGGCTTGTCATCCTGGGCGGGCCGGAGACGCAGTTGCATGATATTCTTTGGGCCGTCCAAGACGGAAAAACCATGGTAGAAGCGCGGGCGAGGAAAATATCGGGAAGTTCCCAATTACGATGGGTGGTCGGGGGACGAGCGATGCACGTTTCTCTCGTACACATACGCGCATCGGTGCGAGGCGTTGGCCTCTAACTGAACCCGAGCGAGGTGTTCGCCTACTGAACCCGAGCGATTGCACTACAGGCTACGCATTACTGAACCCGAGCGATCGATCAATCCCTGGTTGTTAACTGAACCCGATCGAGCGATTCCTTCACTACTGCTGCTAACTAAAGCCGATCAAACCTGCTGCCTCCTTCCCTTGATGAACAGTGAGCATTATTGGGGGGGTGGATGAACAGTTTCCGTTGGGGGTTGGTTGAACTGGACCCCGTGGTAGTAGAGGCCGTTGCCACTGGATGAACAGGAACCCGATCGATCGAGCCGGTTGGGGGTGGATGAACAGGACCCCGTGGAGAGCTAGATGAATAGGACGACCCCGTGGAGGGCTGCTTGAATAGTAGCCGGTGGAGGGCTGGATGAACAGTAGCCCGTGGAGGGGTGGTTGAACAGGACCCCGTGGAGAGGGCAGGTTGAACAGTAGCCGGCGGAGGAGTGGTGGAGGCTGGATGAATAGGAGCCCGTGGATGAACAGTCGCAGGTGGAGGCTAGAGGAGGTCGACGGTGGATGAACAGTAACCCGTGGAGGCTGGAGCAGGTCGACGGTGGAGATGAACAGTAGACCATGGAGTCCCGTTTTGCGGTACGCCACACCCTCCCCCCCCCCCCGGCCCGATGAACAGAACCCCCGTTTCGACCGTAGCGCTCCAACACAAGTCCGTTTCCTCCGTTTTGCGGTACGCCACACCCCTCCCAATCAACAGGACCCCGTTTCGACCGTAGGAGGTCCAAGAGAAGTCCGTTTCCTCAGTTTTGCGATACACCGGACCCCTCCTGATGAATAGGATCCCGTTTCGACAGTGGCCGGTCGAACACAACGCCGTTTCCTCCGTTCTACAGTATGCCAGGCCTCGTTTCGATCGGTTGTTCCGTCCAAGCTGGTTGGCTCCCGATGAATGCTACCTCTTGAGCACTGCGTTGGTTTTTCCTTGAAGAGGAAAGGGTGATGCAGCAAAGTAGCGTAAGTATTTCCCTCAGTTTTTGAGAACCAAGGTATCAATCCATTAGTCCCTCGCACCTACACAAACAAATAAATCCTTGCACCTACACAAACAAATAAATCCTTGCAACCAACGCGATAAGGGGTTGTCAATCCCTACACGGTCACTTACGAGAGTGAAATTTGATAGATATGATAGGATAATATTTTTGGTATTTTTATGATAAAGATGCAAAGTAAAATAAAAGCAACAAAAATAACTAAGTGTTGGAAGATTAATATGATGGAAAATAGACCTGGGGGCCATAGGTTTCACTAGTGGCTTCTCTCAAGAGCATAAGTATTTACGGTGGGTGAACAAATTACTATTGCACAATTGACAGAATTGAGCATAGTTATGAGAATATCTACGTATGATCATGTATATAGGCATCACGTCCGAGACAAGTAGACCGACTCCTGCCTGCATCTACTACTATTACTCCACACATCGACCGCTATCCAGCATGCATCTAGAGTATTAAGTTCATAAGAATAGAGAAACGCTTTAAGCAAGATGACATGATGTAGAGGGATAAATTCATGCAATATGATAGAAAACCCCATCTTGTTATCCTCGATGGCAACAATACAATACGTGCCTTGCTGCCCCTACTATCACTGGGAAAGGACACTACAAGATTGAACCCAAAGCTAAGCACTTCCCCCATTGCAAGAAAGATCAATCTAGTAGGCCAAACCAAACTGACAATTCGAAGAGACTTACAAAGATAACCAATCATACATAAAAGAATTCAGAAGATTCAAATATTGTTCATAGATAACCTTGATCATAAACCCACAATTCATCGGTCTCAACAAACACACCGCAAAAGAAGATTACATCGAATAGATCTCCATGAGAGAGGGGGAGAACTTTGTATTGAGATCCAAAAAGAGAGAAGAAGCCATCCAGCTAATAACTATGGACCCGAAGGTCTGAGGTAAACTACTCACACATCATCGGAGAGGCTATGGTGTTGATGTAGAAGCCCTTCGTGATCGATGCCCCCTCCGGCGGAGCTCCGGAACAGGCCCCAAGATGGGATCTCGTGGGTACAGAAGGTTGCGGCGGTGGAATTAGGTTTTTGGCTCCGTATCTGATCGTTTGGGGGTACGTAGGTATATATAGGAGGAAGGAGTACGTCGGTGCAGCAACATGGGGCCCACGAGGGTGGAGGGCGCGCCTAGGGGGTAGGCGCGCCCCCTACCTCGTGGCTTCCTGGTAGCTTTCTTGACGTAGGGTCCAAGTCCCCTGGATCATGTTCGTTCCGAAAATCACGTTCCCGAAGGTTTCATTCCCTTTGGACTCCGCTTGATATTCTTTTTCTGCAAAACTCTGAAATAGGCAAAAAACAGCAATTCTGGGCTGGGCCTCCGGTTAATAGGTTAGTCCCAAAAATAATATAAAAGTGTATAATAAAGCCCAATAATGTCCAAAATAGAAGATAATATAGCATGGAGCAATCAAAAATTATAGATACGTTGGAGACGTATCAAGCATCCCCAAGCTTAATTCCTGCTCGTCCTCGAGTAGGTAAATGATAAAGACGGAATTTTTGATGTGGAATGCTACTTGGCATAATTTAAATGTAATTCTTCTTAATTGTGGTATGAATATTCAGATCCGAAAGATTCAAGATAAAGTTCAATATTGACATAAAAATACTTCAAGCATACTAACAAAGCAATTATGTCCTCTCAAAATAACATGGCCAAAGAAAGTTCATCCCTACAAAATCATATAGTTTAGTCATGCTCCATTTTCGTCACACAAGAATGCTCTCATCATGCACAACCCCGATAACAAGCCGAGCAATTATTTCATACTTTAGTAATCTCAAACTTCTTCAACCTTCACACAATACATGAGCGTGAGCCATGGGTTATGTGGAGAAGACAAAAATGAGAAAGTCTCACATCAACGAGGCTAATCAATGAGCTATGGAGATGGACATCGGTTGATGTAAATGCAAGGAGTAGGGATTGCCATGCAACGGATGCACTAGAGCTATAAATATATGAATGCTCAACAAAAGAAACTAAGTGGGTGTGCATCCAACTTGCTTGCTCACGAAGACCTAGGGCACTTGAGGAGGCCCGTTGTTGGAATATACAAGCCAAGTTCTATAATGAAAAATTCCCACTAGTATATGAAAGTGACAAAACAAGAGACTCTCTATTATGAAGATTATGGTGCTACTTTGAAGCACAAGTGTGGTACAGGATAGTAACATTGTCCCTTCTCTCTGTTTCTCTCATTTTTTTGGGCCTTGTCTTTTTTATGGCCTTTCTCTCTTCTTTTTTATTCCTCACTTGGGACAATGCTCTATAAAATGATGATCATCACGCTTCTATTTATTTACAACTCAATGATTACAACTCGATACTAGAACAAAGTATGACTCTATATGAATGCCTCCGGCGGTGTACCGGGATATGCAATGAACCAAGAGTGACATGTATGAAAGAATTATGAACGGTGGCTTTGCCACAAATATGATGTCAACTACATGATCATGCAAAGCAATATGACAATGATGAACGTGTCATGATAAACGGAATGGTGGAAAGTTGCATTGCAATATATCTCGGAATGGCTATGGAAATGCCATAATAGGTAGGTATGGTGGCTGTTTTGAGGAAGATATAAGGAGGTTTATGTGTGAAAGAGCATATCATATCACGGGGTTTGGATGCACCGGCGAAGTTTGCACCAACTCTCAATGTGAGAAAGGGCAATGCACGGTACCGAAGAGGCTAGCAATGATGGAAAGGTGAGCAAGGTCAAAAAAATGATGGAAAGGTGAGAGTGCGTATAATCCATGGACTCAACATTAGTCATAAAGAACTCACATACTTATTGCAAAAATCTACAAGCCATCAAAAACCAAGCAGTACGCGCATACTCCTAGGGGGATAGATTGGTAGGAAAAGACCATCACTCGTCCCCGGCCGCCACTCATAAGGAGGACAATCAAAGAACACATCATGTTTCAAATTTGTTACATAACGTTTACCATACGTGCATGCTACGGGACTTTCAAACTTCAACACAAGTATTTCTCAAATTCACAACTACTCAACTAGCACAACTTTAATATCACTACCTCCATGTCTCAAAACAATCATCAAGCATCAAACTTCTCTTAGTATTCAGAACACTCACAAGAAAGTTTTTACTAATCTTGAATACCTAGCATATTAGGATTATTTAAGCAAATTACCATGCTATTTAAGACTCTCAAAATAATCTAAGTGAAGCATGAGAGATCAATAGTTTCTATAAAAAAATCGACCACCGTGCTCTAAAAGATATAAGTGAAGTACTAGAGCAAAACTATATAACTCAAAAGATATAAGTGAAGCACATAGAGTATTCTAATAATTTCCGAATCATGTGTGTCTCTCTCAAAAGGTGTGTACAGCAAAGATGATTGTGGCAAACTAAAAAACAAATACTCAAATCATACAAGACGCTCCAAGCAAAACACATATCATGTGGTGAATAAAAATATAGCTCCAAGTAAAGTTACCGATGGAAGTAGACGAAAGAGGGGATGCCTTCCGGGGAATCCCCAAGATTTGGCTTTTAGGTGTCCTTAGATTATCTTGGGGGTTCCATGGGCATCCCCAAGCTTAGGCTCTTGCCACTCCTTGTTCCATAATCCATCAAATCTTTCACCCAAAACTTGAAAACTTCACAACACAAAACTCAGCAAAAAAAATCTCGTGAGCTCCTTAGCGAAAGAAAACTAAAGGCCACTTCAAGGTACTGTAATGAACTCATTCTTTATTTATATTTGTGTTAAACCTACTGTATTCCAACTTCTCTATGGTTTATAAACTCTTTTACTAGCCATAGATTTATCAAAATAAGCAAACAACACACGAAAAACAGAATCTGTCAAAAAACAGAACAGTCTGTAGTAATCTGTAACTAACGCAAACTTCTGGAACTCCAAAAATTCAGCCAAAATAGGAAGACCTAAATAATTTGTTTATTGATCTGCTGCAATTGGAATCAATATTATATCACGTTCTGGTAATTTTTAACAATTGTTTTCGTGAACAGAAAGTTACTGGAATTTTCAGCAAGATCAAATAACTATCATCCAAGAAGATCCAATAGGTTTAACTTGGCACAAACACTAATTAAAACACAAAAACAAATCTAACCAGAGGCTAGATCAAATATTTATTCCTAAACAGAACCAGAAAGCAAAAAACTAAAAATAAAATTGGGTTGCCTCCCAACAAGCGCTATCGTTTAACGCCCTAAGCTAGGCATTGAGATTTCAATGATGCTCACATGAAAGACAAGAATTAAAGCACAAAGAGAGCATCATAGAACACGTGTAAACACATCTAAGTCTAACATACTTACTATGCATAGGCATTTTATAAGCAAACAAATTGTCATAGCAAGCAAAAATTAGCATATGCATGGAAGAAGAAAGAAACAAAAGCAATCTCAACATGACGAGAGGTAATTTAGTAACATGAAATTTTCTATAACCATATTTTCCTCTCTCATAATAATTGCATGTAGGATCATAAGAAAATTCAATAATATAGCTATCACAAAACATATTCTTAACAAGATCCACATGTATACAAAGTTGACACTCTTCCAAAATAGTGGGATTAACATTAACTAAAGTCATGACCTCTCCAAACCCACTTTTATCAAAAACTTCATAAGACTGAACATTATCCAAATATGTGGGATCTAAAGTTGACACTCTTCCAAACACACTTTCAGTATTATTCCAAACATTATTATCAATCTCATATTCATCATGGGGCTTAAATAAATTTTCAAGATCATAAGAAGAATCACCCCAATCATGATCATTGCAACAAGTAGTAGACATATCAAAACTAGCATACCCAAGCTTAGGGTTTTGCATATTATTGGCACAATTGACATCAAGAGAATTTGTAGTAAAATCATTGCAATCATGCTTTTTATTCAAGGAGCTATCGTGAATCTCTTCATAAATTTCTTCATCACAATTTTCAAATTTAAGAATTTCAAGCAAAACCTCATAAAGATAATCTAGTGCACTCAAATCACTAGAAATTGGTTCATCATCATTGGATCTCTTAAAAAGATTAGCAAGGGGATGAGGATCCATATCAATAGATTTTTAGCAAGCGAAGATACAAGCACATAGAAGGCACATGGCAACACAAGCAAACGAAAAAGACACGGAAGAGGGGCGAATAAAACGGCAAAGGTGAAGTGGGGGAGAGGAAAACGAGAGGCAAATGGCAAATAATGTAATGCGAGGGATAAGGTTTTGTGATGGGTACTTGGTATGTTGACTTTTGCATAGACCTCCCCGGCAACGGCGCCAGAAATCCTTCTTGCTACCTCTTGAGCACTGCGTTGGTTCTCCCTTGAAGAGGAAAGGGTGATGCAGCAAAGTAGCATAAGTATTTCCCTCAGTTTTTGAGAACCAAGGTATCAATCCAGTAGGAGGCTACGCGCGAGTCCCTCGCACCTACACAAACAAATAAATCCTCGCAACCAACGCGATAAGGGGTTGTCAATCCCTACACAGTCACTTACGAGAGTGAGATCTGATAGATATGATAGGATAATATTTTTGGTATTTTTATGATAAAGATGCAAAGTAAAATAAAAGCAACGAAAATAACTAAGTGTTGGAAGATTAATATGATGGAAAATAGACCTGGGGGCCATAGGTTTCACTAGTGGCTTCTCTCAAGAGCATAAGTATTTACGGTGGGTGAACAAATTACTGTTCCGCAATTGACAGAATTGAGCATAGTTATGAGAATATCTAGGTATGATCATGTATATAGGCATCATGTCCGAGACAAGTAGACCGACTCCTGCCTGCATCTACTACTATTACTCCACACATCGACCGCTAATAACTATGGACCCGAAGGTCTGAGGTAAACTACTCACACATCATCGGAGAGGCTATGGTGTTGATGTAGAAGTCCTCCATGATCGATGCCCCCTCCGGCGGAGCTCCGGAACAGGCCCCAAGATGGGATCTCGTGGGTACAGAAGGTTGCGGCGGTGGAATTAGGTTTTTGGCTCCGTATCTGATCGTTTGGGGGTACGTAGGTATATATAGGAGGAAGGAGTACGTCGGTGGAGCAACATGGGGCCCACGAGGGTGGAGGGCGCGCCCAGGGGGTAGGCGCGCCCCCCTACCTCGTGGCTTCCTGATAGCTTTCTTGATGTAGGGTCCAAGTCCCCTGGATGATGTTCGTTCCGAAAATCACGTTCCCGAAAGTTTCATTCCGTTTGGACTCCGCTTGATATTCTTTTTCTGCGAAACTCTGAAATAGGCAAAAAACAGCAATTCTGGGCTGGGCCTCCGGTTAATAGGTTAGTCCCAAAAATAATACAAAAGTGTATAATAAAGCCCAATAATGTCCAAAACAGAAGATAATATAGCATGGAGCAATCAAAAATTATAGATACATTGGAGACGTATCAATGAACACGACGCATTTCGTTCCGTCCCAGGCAGTTGGCTCCTGATGAAAACGACGACGCAGTTTCTCCATTCCTACCCAGCAATGTACACGAGCCCTGGTCGTACGTATGCGCAAGTAGGTGTTCGAGACCCCGTCCGTATGTACGTACGTGGCCGTTTTTACTTTCTTGCACCCTGGCTATACATGCGTGTACATGCTACGTGCGCGCCTCGACTACGACACATGCCCTTCCTTACTCGGCCACGGTTCATCGCTGCAGCCTATAGACAGACCAATTGACCAGTATGTATGTACACGTTCGCGACCAGAATGACAACGCTACGTATGCTTCGACCAGGTGGGTCCTGACTGTCAGGCACTTCCTTGCGTGCGAGATGTAGCTGGTGGTTCCTAGCAGTCAGGGGGGAAATGTGTTTTTCACGAAATACGATGGCCCGTCCGATGGGTCCCTGCTGTCAGGTGGTGGAATCATTATTTTGAGCATAATAAGGAGGCACTTCCTTGCTGCGGCCGTGGACCCAGCTGTCAGCCTCTCCACGTACAGTACTCTTCCGATGGCAGTCGTTCGTTGGCCACATTGACCACGCCGCGCCGAGAGCACCAAGGCGGTGGACGACGCGCGAGGCCTAGGAAGGGGACGACATGGAGCCGGGGAAGACGCGGCAGTGGATGCCCATGCAGAGAGGAGTACGAGGTTTGACTGGTTCGGCTGCGGTGTGAGGCTACCGTCGCCGCAGAATAACAGGCGGTGTGGGTGAGTAGAGGGATGGCCTATCCAGCGGTGGGAGTAGTAGGGGGCGGTGAGGCCTCTGCGACAGCACAGCCGGCCACGGGAGGCAGGAGCAGGCGGCACGACCAGTGCTGGTTTGGGCGGCTCGAGCAGGAAGACCAGAGGTTGAAGAAGCACTACGGCCGTTGGATGGACATTGTACGGTCATTGGAGCTAGAATCTTTCATATTGACTAAGTTGACAAAGCCCTCCATCCGCGTCAACTTAGTAGGCCACAAGTCAGCCTCCCACTATGGTGGGTCCCAGCTAGCACAGGGAGTATTCATTTTTTTGTGTAATAAGGAGCCACTTCCTTGCGTGTGAAGATATAGCTGGTGGGTCCGAGCTGTCAGTGGGAGGAATGTTTGTTTCGTGAAATACAGAGGCCCTTTCGGTGGGCTCAGCTATCAGGTGGAGGAATTATTATTTTGCGCCTAATAAGGAGGCACTTGCTTGTGTGGGTCCCTACTGTCAGCCTCTTCCGATGGCTGTTGTTTGTTGACCATGTTGACCTCGCCGCGTCGACAACACAAACATGGTGGACGAGGGCGAGGCCCAGGAAGGGAACGACCCGAAGCCGGCGAAGCCACAACAGCAGATGCCCACGCTGAGGGGAGTACGAGCGCTGACTGGTCGGCTGCGGGGTGAGGCTGACGTCGCCGAAAAATAACAGGATGTGCTAGTGGGTAGTGGGATTGCCTGGCGGCAGCACAGCCAGCCACGGGAGGAGGGAGTAGACAGTCCTGCCGGCACTGGTTTGGGCGGCTGGAGCAGGAAGATCAGAGATTGAAGAAGCACAGCAGTCGTTGGATGGACATCCAACAGTCACTGCTCTGTGTTGACTAAGCTGACAAAGCCTTGCGTACTCGTCAAAAAAAATTAGTACAGCGTCATCGTCAACCTAGTAGGCCCAGAAGTCAGCCTCCAAATCTGTGGAAAACGGCATACAACCCATTAGCCATTACTTTCAACAATTCGTAGCCCATTTGCTAATTCTTAAGGATATTTTGAAGCCCGTGTTCTTTTTATTAGCATTACAGACCAAGATTCTGGGTACTACTCAAAAAAATCAACAAAATATTGCATATTTCGGTGGGGTCTGAACTCTTTTAATCACGAAATTTCGAGTCATGTTAAAAACAATTTTTTTAAATATTATATCAAAATAAATTTTAAAAAAATCTCTGCAAAAAAATGAATGAAATTTAAAATCTTAACTAGCAATATGCCCGTGCGTTGCACGGAACATGAAGATGCATTTGTATGAGTAGTTTATCTTGTGGGAGAAAAGGATGAACGAGGGAAGGCCGTATCTGCAAATGTGGGGAGGAGTGCGGGTAAATTGTCATAGTTTCCTTCCTATCCGTTAGATATAGATCAGGATGGCACACACACCATCATCACCAACTCTTCTTTTTATAAGAGTAGAGAAATCCAGAAAAAATGATATTTTAATGTAATTGCCGGTTGGCTTTGGTTTAAAATTTTAAAGCTCATTTCTTACAACTTATAGCCCATTTTCTGGGGAAGCCCATTTCTTACTACTTAACATCCCTCCTCGTCTTGAAAGATTTGCAGCCCAGCAGGGCTGAGAAAAGCAAGTAGGCTTCGGTTTTGGTATTCTCAAAAAAAAACTGGGCTAGCCATTTTCAGAAAGAAAAAAAGTTAACAACTTGGCTTCTCATGTGCTTAAATAAAAGCGTAAGCGTCGGCTAGACGGGCCACAGCCCCCGCACAGCATGCAGTTGAGCTCCGTCTCTGAAACTAAAAAACAACTGGGCGAGCTGCTGGGTCCCTGGTGTTATCCGCTCGTTGTGTAATTTTCTCGTTTATTGACTACTAGTCAATGTGTACGTGTGTTGCACGTTAATTTGGAAGTATATTAAGTGCATGCGGATATTAAGTAGGATATTATTTGTGTGTTATTATGTGATTAGGACTATATTTGGCATGAAATTAACTACATGCTAAACGTTTTGAGTGCTCGACATTAAAGCAGTCTAGCTCGTTGGATTGACATGATTTGATGGCCGAGATTAATTGGATTTGCCCCTTTCGGTCTTTTTATATTGGTATAGATAAATTGACAATAGTGTGGGACCTAGTTGTCAAACAATTAGGAGGAAGTATTTTTTGGCTTGTAACAATGAGGCTCCTGCTTGCGTAATGCAATGACCCTGGTGGGTCCCTACTGTCAGCCTCTCCATGTATAGTCATGTCCTGATTCCTCTCGGTTGGTGACCATGTTGACAACGCCAGACGGTGGCGAGCACACCGAGCGAACCAAGGCGGAGAACGGCGGCGAGGCCTCGGACGGGAACGAATAGGAGCTGTGGAAGATGCGGCAGTGTAGTGGCATGGGGAGGGGAGTACGAGGGCAACGACATGCAACTCAAGCTTACAAACGGTACAAAAATCCCAAGGATTAATTGTTCATCAAATTTAGACAAAACCCAGATTGAACATGGCAGTAACATCTAACCCAACCACTCTTTTTCACAGTCACAAACAAATGGATCGGTCTGATCCATAAAATCAACATCCTATGCAAAAAAATATTTCAGGATGACTACAATTTGTTGTAAATAGAAGCCGAGCATTTTTAGAAGCCCATTTGTCCACCTGAAACTTCTTTTTTTGCTGTTCAACGTGTCCGTCCGTCAGAAATCTCTTGCTGTAAAACTTAAGCCTCATGGACAATAGTAACCTCGCATTCAACAGGAAGAATGTGACAAAGCTTCTGTTTGCCTAGTTGTATGCATATCCTTCCATCGTTATTGTCCCCAAACGAATTTCATGAGAACTGAGAAAATCCTGGTGCTTATTACGCTACCGATTGGTTATACGTTTTTCTCCATGTGGTTGTAGTGCCTAAGCAGACATGAAGATTTGAAAACAGTTAAGGTCTAAAAAGGAGTATGTCGAAAGAGCAACAGCTGAACGGTTAATTCTAGTACAATATGTACGGTCTTTCAATGTGCATGAAATCATCACCTTTATATAAAAATTCTACAAAGATCGAAAGCATCGCAGCAAGCCAATAATTATGTTCAAATCATAACTAAACATTCCGATATATAATATCTTGACAGAATCCAGCAGCATTGATAGGCTATCCATGGACGAACTCTTCATTGAGCATATAACATAATATTAGTACCCAAAATGTACTCCAAGATGACATAAAACTTATGCGCAAAAATTAAGAATGCATATTATGATTACAAATGTGTACACTACAAAAAAAGACACTTCCGTGATGATACGTGTTTGTCATAGTAGGTCACGTTTTCTGTCATGCATGTACGTCCATGACAATTTTATGACAGAATCAAGATAGTCATACATGTGCTGTCGTAGAAGTGTTCCATGACATAACCGAAATTATCATCACGGAAGTGTCCACTTCCATGACGATAAATCGCGCGTCACAGAAGTGCTTTCCTCAAGGGTGACCGACATGTGGCATCCACCGTAACGGAACATTGTTAAGCTATCGGGTCCGGTTTTGGATCCGATAACCCGTTAACAGCCCCGACCAATGGGGATTTTCCACGTGTAAAATCATCATTGGCTGGAGGAAACACGTGTCGGCTCACCGTTGGGACAAATGTCATCCCCTCATTGGACCAGAAGCGCCTATGATACATCGACACATGGCACGGCCCAACAGAGGCCCATTCCTGTGAAAAGGCCGGCCCGTTTGACTTGATCAAAAGGTGGCGGTCCGGCCCACGGCAAGCCTGTTAACGGCATGTTCGCATATAGACCATTTACAGACCGCTAACCTAGGGCCCATTTACGGCCTATCCGAATTAGGCCCAGTAGCGTCATCTGGACCGTCCAATATAATTCCAGCCCGTTTTAACTTCCGGCCCATGTATGGCCCATGACGTCTTTCGGCCCATATGAGGCCCTTAGTAACCCTCGGCCCCTTAACGGCCCGTGGTAAAACTTACCCGTAATGAACAGTGTATCACTTTATACCCATTAACGGCCCATTATTCAGTTGGGCCGTTTCCAGCCCATGTTATCTTTCGGCCTTCTCAGGGCCCATTTATTCTCCGGCTCATTTCCAGCATTTGTTTACTTACGGCCCGTTACTGTCATTTTCTGCTTGTGGGCCATATTCAGCCCGTGGTTACAGTCGGCCCGTTTGTGGCCCGTTAATACGTTGGGCCGTTTTCATAGCGTCATCAAATATGGCCGATTAACGACGGCCCGTTATGGTCGGCCCATGAACGGACGATTTCAACTCTAGCCCATTTACGGCCATAATGTGGTATGTTATTGGCCCATGTTTGGCCAACCGATCATACGGCCCGTAGAAGGCCCATTGATGATACGCCCCGTAGAAGGCCCATCATGTCTACGGCCCGTATAAGGTCCATTGTTTCTACGCCCCATAGAAGGCCCATTGTTTCTACGGCCCGTAGGAGGCCCATGTTAACTACCGTAAATATGTAGCCCATGGTTATTGTGGCCTAGTTTTAAAAAATAGGTTATTGCGGCCACTAGCAAACCGCGGAAAAAGAACTGCACTGACTACAAGAAAACAAATAAACAAGACAATAAGGAAATAAATTAGCAAGCAACTTACGCTAGGCTATCATGGCTATTACACATATTACATCCACTGGGCATCATAGTTCGCCACCAGTGCAAATATAGGGAACAAAGCAGCATATAAATGCCGCAGCAAAACAAGTCCAGAAATGAAACCACTTCAGAAGAGCTCAAGAAACAATATCCTGGGTACCCATAATGCTAGCAAGATGCTTAGCAAGCTTATGAACTTTCTCTTGTTTGGCGCTTAACCTCCAGCACTTGCTGTTGCACCAGAAAGTATGCATCTGAATTCTGTAGGGACTTCCTCAGTCCTTCGGCTTCCTGTCGCATAACATCTGATTGATGTCTTTCAACTTGAAGTTGAGACTCAAGAAGCCGAACTGATTCAGGCAGTGAGTTCGAAGAGCTGGCGCCAGCAGTAGTAGCCAGTAACTCGAACACTACATCAAGATAGGACTTTGGGGTTGTCTCAGTGTCTTCAATATAGTTTTTATCATCTTTCTTGGAGACCAACAGGGATGTCTCACTACCTTGAACCTTATCTGCATTACTAATATAGTTTTTATCATCTTTCTTGGAGACCAACAGGGATGTCTCACTACCTTGAACCTTATCTGCATTACTTCCTTTACCATTGCATAACGGGGTACTCTTCTCCAATATTTTATCCACGTTCTAAAAGAGAAACAAACAAACACATCACAGGTTTACAATGTTGTATATGAAACTCATTTTGGTAAACCAGTTCAGTAGTAAGGTGGACAGGATAACAGCATGAAACAAACATATATCTATGTAGTATGGTCACTGTATGGTCCATATCATTCTAGTTTATGTTGCCAAATCAAGATAGATACTGTTCGAATCATATCTATTTAAGACAAAGCAGCATAGACAAAATATAAGTGTGGGAAACTACACAGCATTAACAACACTTGTAATGTGCATGGCATGAGAACATAACTATTTATTCAATTGAAACTGAAATCAACATAGAGCAAGTTACAACAACAAACATGTTAAAGAAACAGGTTTAAAACATACCTGTTGCACCATTGGAGTTTCAATTGCATCTTTCAAATTTGAAATTAGTTGGTATGAGTAAATACAGTGATGCAAGAGCAAAGTAGTATGAACCATAGCTATGGAACCTGACCTGACAACAATTCTTCTTCTACTTTAAGCATTGACTTGGGGTTCGGAGTGGTGGTCCTCGTGCTTTGGGCACTGCAGTTGCCTTACTAACTGCTCGTGTTTGGGTGCTCTATGGTGGAGACGGTGCTGTGTCAACGGGAACTGGGTTACTATCTGCTGGGGTTGGGGTTAGAAGGGTGTAGCTGGTTCTCTGTCCAACTGGGTAGGGGTACAATCTACGTGAGTCTGGGTTATGTGTGGTGGGGCTGGTACTTTGGCAAGTACAACCGTGGTTCTATCTCCATCGACAGGTAGCACGATCTTTTCTGAAGACCGTGTTTTTACTCCCACAGATAGTGCCATCACCCCCTCCAATTGAAATGGCTGATAAACAAGAAAAGTAATTAAATGTATAGACATTGTAAGATAGACAGGTGCAATGGATAGTAGGGAAGAAAACAGGGCATGAAATAATTCACATTTATGTTGTCTAACCAAACAGAATAGCAGGACATAATTTCACATACATGATGGCTAATTAAACATGATAGCATGACACAATTTCACATGTATGATGGTTAACTAAACAGGATAGAATGACATACTTCAAAATATGGTGACTATGTAAACAGGATGACATGATATAACTATACGATGTGTCTATTAAAGTGGTTGGCATGCCATAAATCACAAACATGTCGTCGATGGAAACATGATGGCATGATATAATTCACGGATAGAATGACATAATTCAAAATATGATGACTATGTAAACAGGATGAGATGATATAACTATATTATGTCTTTAGAAAATGGGTTGGCATGCCATAATTCAGTTACATGCTGTCTATGTAACATCATGGCATGATATAATTCAAATATATGATTTATATACTAAGGAAGTGAGCAGAGGGCAATCGCATATATGATGTGTCAACTAAGGAGATGGCATTCAATATCGTGTATATGATGTAAAAACTAAGCATTGCAATACAACATATGCATGATGTGAGTAATATAACCCTACCAAGTTTGAGCATACACCTTAGGGGGATAATAGGACTGGTCATCTGCCTCTGAATCCTCCTCTGAAGAGCTATCTGTAACCAGCAAGATATCTGCTTCAGCAGGTAGCATTGTCTGCTCTGAACACCATGTTTTCACTCCAGATTTCTCCATCACCAATTTAAATGGTTGATGCACAGGAAGAGCAGTTGAATATACAAATATTATTGACAAAAGCAATGATAAATACAAAAAAAGGATGGCATGATATAATTCACATATATGACGCTTGGCTAAACAACATGGCATTGCATAATTCACATATATAATGCCTTGCAACAAGATAGCATTGCATAATTCACATATATAATGTCTTGCAACAAGATGGCATTGCATAATTCACATATATGGTAATTAGACACTAAACAGGTGGCATTCACACAAAGCATGTCTAAACTAAGCAAATGACATAGCAATGCAAGATACCATATGCACGATATGAGCAACATAACCCTGCCAAGTTAGAGCATGCACCTCGGGGGGGGGGAATAGGACTGGTCATCTGTCTCTGAATCCTCCTCTGAGGAGCTATCTGTAACCAGCAAGACATGCGCTTCGTCAGATAGCATTGCCTGCTCTGAAGACCTTGTTTCCACTCCAGATTTTTCCATGACCTTGCCGAATGGCTGATGCACAGGAAGAGTAATTGAATGTACTAAAATTGTTGAAAAATTTAACATGTAATAAAAAATGATGTCATGATATAATTCACATATAAGATGACTAGCTAACCAGGGTGGCATTGCAAAATTCACATATATGATGCCTGGCTAAACAAGATGGCATTGCATGATTCACATATACGATAAAGAAACTAAACAGATGGCATTGACACAAAGCATGTCTAAACTAAGCAGATGAAGTCTTTGATGTATACAGTAAGCAATGCAAGGCACCATATGCATGATATTACCAACATCAGCATGCCAAGTTAGAGCAAAGACCTCATGGGGTAAATAGGAGTGGTCTTCTGCTTCTGAATCCCCCTCAGAACAGTTATCTTCCTCTTGATTACGATCCGAAATGGGTGGAGGGGGGCTGCCTTTGCGCCCACCATGGAGCGACGTCTGCATGAAATTTTATTGCCACACAAGGCTCGTCTCTTTTGCTCTACATGTTCAGTTCCATTGTGTACAGTAACTGACATGCATAGGAATAAAACATAGTGAGATTATGTAAGGAGTGCATGCACAAACCCAGAGTGATGGTAGCAAACTGTGGATAGACCCAAAACCAATGATAGCAGGCAGATAATAGCTTTAGTTAAAAAATACAGATAATGGCTCCTTTAATGTTTGTTTGCACCCCAACATGAAACTCATAGTAGACACCCGAGATTAACCAGATAGTAGACAGATAGTACTGATTGCTGCCCCAATATGTACCCCACAACCATTTAAAAACTCAAGTTTCAACATAAGTTTGGACCTGACTCGGAGTCTAATAGGTGAACACGACGATAAAGTAACATGCCATCATATTAAGTGATGCATAACGTAAGCAGACACGGAAGAGTGCGACCTCTCTTGCGGACCCGTGTAGTCCTCAAGGTCATCTGCTCAGTTGATGATGGTAATGCAGTTGTCGTGGCTGCCGGCGGCGGGGAAGAAGATCTGAGGCGGCAAAAGACAGTCTGGAGAGCGGATCCCTGCTGTGGTGAACCCTTCCGTCGTTGGAGCAGCTGAGCTGGGGTGGAACACAGCACCGCAGGAGCAGGACAAACCACACAAGGTTTTCTTTGACACATATATGTAACAGAAGTAATTGTGTAAGGGCTTGTTTGAACTTGAGGATTCTAACAATGCAGGGATAGGAAATAGACAGGAATAGGATAGGAATGCACATGCAAAATAGAGAATTTAAAAACACAGGATTTCTGCCAATCTGGGTGTTTGGTTCACAAGAATTGGAAGATCACAGGATGCAAAGAAGCATGGTGAGATTAAGTCAAACCACATGAAGTGTACAACCTCTTTGGCGAAGCCATGTCGATCTCATCGTGATTGGGTTGGCCGGTGAGGATGCTCCGGCTGACTTGGCTGTCGGAGGAGGGGAAGAAGATCTTAGGCGTCTGAAGATGGAGCCCGAGGTACTGCTCCGCTGTGATGGAGGGTTTCGTCGTTGGAGTAGCTCCGGTGAGTTGTACGACGCCGAGTCTGAAGCAGGACAAGAGAGACAACATTAACCTGAGTGGAATTCTAATAGCATATCCAATAGATGACGTAAAATACATAACCACAAAGTGTTAGATGTAAAATACATCAGCCACTCATCTCCAAAATTAACTGTCGAAACTGAATTTAACTGTCGAAACTGAACTTGACTGTCGAAACTGAATTTTACTGTTGAAACTGAACGCACTAGAGGTGAGGCTACACGTCAGTCGATTGACTTTTTCGATGAGTAGATTTTGCAGCCGTTGGATATGAAATCAAGGGCCTGCAGTTCATCTTCAACCTCCATCCCCCTGAGCCGCCAGCCATGACCGGCCAAACAGCCGCCTGCAGCCGGCGGTGCGCCACCCCGCCCGCCCCGAAAACACTCCCCACCGCCGGTCCGCCGCCACCCCGGCCATCCCTCTAGGCCCCCCCCTGCGCCGAGCTTTTTCTCCGGCGATCCCCACGCCACTGCCCCACCACCGTCGGCGACCACCGCCCCCTCCCTGAACCCTAAGATAGATAGTGGGGTACCTCTCCGGTGAGCCCCCCTCCCCGCTGCAG